>NW_015167551.1:414169-414785 GCF_001447785.1 Gekko japonicus
GGTGCTCACTCCTGTTTCTATACACACACACACCCTGACTTGGATGGCCCAGGCTAATCCGATCTTGTCATATCTTGGAAGCTGAGCAAGGTCAGCCCTGGTTGGTATTTTTTTTTAATATGCCGCAATTGGGACATAAATTTTTATTAAGTATCTCTCCCTTATTATAATTGAATAGCAACGTTCTATATTGCAACGTTCTAAATTTGGCCCCTTTAGTGTTAGGCCGGTGGGACTGCCACTTACCATATCTGCCGACCAATAAGAAGCCGAAGCCCGGTCCCGCCCACACCACCACTGCTGCAAGTCCACTGGGCCCAGCATTTCAAGGTCTTTTGCATGTGGAAGCTGATTGGACTTCACTCCATTCCACACCTCAAACTCCCCCCCCCGCAAGGCAGTTGGAATTTTCAGTTGCATATGGGAACTGCTGTTTTCTGAGGTAACATATGTCCTCACTTAAAAGCTGCCTGGGGGATTATGGACCATTCACACACTTTCAACCTTAACATACCTCATAGGGTAGTTGTGCGGATCATATGGGGGAGAGGAGAATGATGTCAGCTGCTTTGGTTCCCACTGCAGGGAAAGACTGCCCTTTCCCTAGCCAGAGGCT
>NW_015167551.1:415054-422546 GCF_001447785.1 Gekko japonicus
AGAAAATGGCTGCTTTGGAGGGTAGACCCTATGACATTATACCTGCTGAGTCCTTCCGCCCCCCCCCGCCCAATGCTTCCCTCTACAGAATCCATCCCCCAAATCTCCAGGTATTTCCCTCCTTAGAGCTGGCAACCCTACATTCCCCTCAGTGCCTGTTGGTCGGCAACTAAGCTTGGTCCTGTCACCTACTTTGGCCTTTGGGAGAAAACACATTGGGGCCAGTCCTGATAGGGTTGCCAACTCCCGATGGGAAATTCCTGGAGATTTGAGGGATGGAGCCTGAAGAGGGTGAGGTTTGAGGAGGGGTGGGACCTCAGACAGGTACAATGCCATAGACTCCACCCACCAAACCAATCAGTCCCACATAGGGAACCATTGTTGCCAATCTCCAGGTGAGGGCTGGAGAGCACTCAGAATTACAACTGCTCTGCAGAAGGGAGGGCAGACGTCAGCTGAAGTCAAAGGGGCAGATAATGGTAGGTTGATGGTTAGCTGGGAAGGAGATGGGGTTGCCAACACCACCCTCCAAACCAGCCATTTTGTCCTGGGTAACAATTGCTGCCAATCTCCAGGTGAGGGCTACAGATCACTCACAATTACAACTGCTCTTCAGGTAGCAGAGATCAGTTCCTCTGGAGAAAACAGTGGACTCTGTCATTATACCCTGCTGAGGTCACCACAGCAAATTGACACTATTTGCCCAAAGCCAGAGCACTCCCCCAGAGCCTCTTTCTAGATCTCGTTGTATTGCTTTCACAACGGGCTTTTCTGCTAGTTTTCAATGAGACAAAACAATACTTATCACTTACAAAACATACAACACAAATACAAAACATACATGGGGGGGGTATTTAACTAATACATAATCGATTACTATGCCGATAATATGTAACTGCTATAACAACGTGTGTAATAATAGCTAACAGTAATCTACTAGCCAATTTTGTAACTCTTGTACGCGTCTTGAATATCCAGTCTCTTGTCATAAAACGTTATTTTAATTATTATACCACCTATAAAATCTTGACCACGTGTTTTGAAACGTAAGGTCAGTCTATCCATTTCTGACACCTCCAGAATTTTGTTAATAAGTTCATTCTTCTTTGGAACTTCCGACATTTTCCAATATTTAGCATATTAGATTCTAGCTGTTGTAGTCAAATAAACAATAAGATATCGATCATCTTTTTTAGAATTGTCAGGCAATATATTTAACAACAATACTTCTGGGGTAAAAGGAACAGAGCAATCTAATATCTTTTGTAACATTTCATGTACCCATGCCTAAAATTTTTTGACTCTATCACAGTGCCACCATATATGATAAAAGGATCCCAACTTATTCTGACATTTCCAACATTTATTAGAACACTTACTATTATATTTAGCTAACCTCGCTGGAGTTACATACCACCCATAAATATTCTCTTTATATGGGACCGCTTTTGTTATTTTAATATTTTTCTTCCACAATTGAGCCCATTGATCAAGTTCAATATTGTGTCCTAAGTTTCATGCCCACTGAATCATATTAGTCTTTACAACTTCATCTTCCATCATATAGTCAAGAAGATACGTATACATTTTCTTAATAAATCTTTGATCTGTAGATGTCAAAATCTTTTCAATCTCCAGCAAGTTGCCGTGGAAACCCAACTTTTTATCTTTTGAAAGTCTAGATTCAATTTGAGCTCTTTGCCACCATGATAGTTCCAGCAATGGTTTTAGATTTAGATTAGAATCCAAGATATCAGCATATCTTCTTACCTTCTCCTCAGTATAGACTCTAGGATAAGTGAGCGCTTCCAATGGTGCAATTAATTTTGAATTTTTTGTATTGAACTGTTTGTGGATTGGCTCCCATACTTTCCATAAAGAATCTCTGAGCCAATGTTGTTTAAAATATTTTTGTGATGCCGCTTTCCCATACCACAAGAATGCGTGCCAACCCAGCATCAAATCATGGCCTTCCAATTTTAGTATTCTTTGATCTTCTAGAGTGATCCAGTCTTTAATCCAAACTAAGGCCGCCGCTCTATAGTACAAAAGCCAGTTGGGAAAAGCAAAACCTCCTCTTTCCTTGAAATCTTGTAATGCCTTAAGTTTTATTCTTGCATGCTTCCCTTGCCAAATAAAGTTTGATATAACCTTGTCAAAGTCTTTTAAGATTTTTTGACTTTGCAAAATTGGTATGGTTTGGAAAAGAAACAACCATCTAGGTAATACATTCATTTTGATAATAGCTAGTCGGTCCATTAATGATACTTGAAGATTTCTCCATTTTTCCAAGTCTTCCTTAGTTGTCTTTAATAGCACTTTATAATTGTTTTCTTGCAATGCACTACATTTATTAGTTAGGGTGATACCTAGGTACTTTTTTTTTTTTTGCAATTGAAAGTGTGATTCCTCCTGGAGCTTTAAAGCTTGTTCATTATTCATATTTTTGTCATTATTTTCATTTTAATTATGTTTACTCTCAGGCCGGCTGCTTGTCCATATTCTTGTAACTTTCCTTTTAAAATATAGATTGAATCATGGGGATTTTCTAGAATGAAGACAAGGTCATCCGCAAATGCCAAGGGTTTATATTCTTCTCCTCTCAATGTAAGTCCAGAGATTTGTACATCTTTTCTAATTGCCTCATTGAAGATTTCAAGTGCGCCCTGGTTGGTATTTGGATGGGATCATGGGAGACCACCAAGGAAGTTCAGGGTTACAGGGGAAGGCACAGGCAAACCCCCTCTGTTAGTCTTTTGCCTTGAAAACCCTACAGAGTTGCCATGAGTCGTGTGCAACTTGATGGCACTTTATGCACACACACTCAGAGAAAATTAATTAATTAATACTGGAAAATTTGCCACCCAAGGGATTTTAAAAATCCTTATTACTGAGGTGAGGGAAGGAGAACACCAGGTGGGGGTGTTCCACAGTCTGGCTCAGTCAGTAGGAGCCAAAAAAAGAAACAGGAAACATTTCACACATGAACAAATTTGTCTCAAGTTTTGTTGCTAGATAAAGATCGGGTAAAAGTTGTTCCACAAGAACCAGAAGGGAAAAAACACACAGGAAAAATGCAAGGTGGAAACTAATGGCTCAAGAGAGAACGTGCCAAAAGCCTGTGGGTAAACCGGAGCAGCATGGGGCCAGAACCAAATGCAATAAGACCTTGTAGAAAACAATACAGTGAATAAACAGCTTCCTCTCAAGTTGCCTGTTATTCCATGTAAGCACTGTTCCATGTTCAGATTCTTAGGAGCCAGAGCAGACATTCCCTGTCTCCAAGAATGACTTAAGCATGATGTTGCCTTCATGGAGTGCCAGGATTCCATGTTCAGGTGCCAACATTTTGCAATTAGTACAGCTAGAATTAAATAACTGCTCAGGGAGACACAAGAAGCTTCCATGGAGAACTTTGATGAATCTGAACACAGTGCACTGACCCAAGTCTTCAGTTCCATAGCATCCCTGAGGCAACACGAAGATTTATGTGTATTCGTATGACTCTCATTTTATTGGGGTTACCGGCTGCTGTAGATGCCTTTAACTTTCTTAGTGGCAGGAACCGGAGTGTGAAAATTCATATAGGTTTGTAGCACACAAGAAAATGTGACCTCCCCCATCATCTCCTTCACAGGTAGCCTTGTAAACAATTATTCATTTTTCTTCAAAGGCATCTCCACTTGCTAATGAGAGGAGCCATTAACTTCAACAAGGTTGGGGCAAACTCATTAGCAAAACAGTCTAATTAGAGTTCAAAGCAAAAGAAAGGCACAGCAAAGAGCAGAACAAGCATTGCAACCTTACAAATTGTTACAACTCTTTCTTTGCATTTAAAAACATGTAATATTTCCAGAGCACTAAGCGTTCTCCCCTCCTGTATCCGGTCATTGCTTCCCAGTAAGAAACAATTGGATGCCTATCAGGACAGCAGCAAAAGGGCCTCACCTGCAGCCAAGTGTGGGGTTTCTGCATACTTGGGGAACTCCCTAACAACTCTATGGGAAAACACTCATAAATAATTTACGTTCACTGTCAGATGACTGAAACCCTTATTGTTGCGGGAATGTTGAGAGCAGCAGAGAATCAGTAAAAAGGAGAAGACAGGAAGGTGAGGAAATCAGCCCACTGAAATCCCTAAGAATGTGTAGTATCCCCCTGCAGAGAATTTTTGGTGGGGGCATTACAGTTGCGAGCCCCGAGGTGAGAGCAGGGGATCCCCCGATTTTGCAAGCTCCTGTCAAGAGGAAGCCCCACCCCCAGAAGCCAGAAGCCCAAAGAACATCCCTGATGTGATGACATGATGCAGAAGTGACATCATCACACTAAGGATGTTGCACAGCAATGCTCTGGTATTTTGGGCAAAACTCTATGGTAACCATAGAGTTTTGCCCAAAATACAGAGCGTTGCTGTGCGACATCCCCAGCATAATGTCATCACTTCATGTCCCGGACATTGCACGTGGCGAAATCACCCACTCCCAGAGAGCTCCCTCCTGCCTCCCACCAGCACCAGGTAAGGACCTGGTAACCCTAGGGGGCATTAGGTTGCAAATCTCCCATTATTACAACTGATCTCCAGAGGCTACAGATCTGAGTTCCCCCTGGAGAAAATGGCTGCTTTGAAAGATAGACACTATGGCATTATACCCTGCCGAGGTCCTTTGCCTCTCCAAACCCCCTTCTTCCCCAGGCACCACCCACAAATCTGCAAGATTTTCCCAAGCAGGAGTTGGCAACTCTACAAGGAAATCGCTGCTGCTTTTTAAAAACCCAAATAATATAATACCACTATTGTTTATTAATCTGTATTTATTTATTTATTAGGGGTTTTTTTTAGTCCCATGGTGGCTTACAACATTAAAACCAATAAGGTAAAAAATGAACATAAAACCAAATAACAAATACATTAAAATACACAGCTATCACCATACCACTATTAAAACAGCCCAAACACATGGTTACCCTCCAAAGGCCAACCTGTGGAAACTAAACAAGTCCAGCAGGGCAAGGGTGTCATCCAAGAGTGCATTCTACAGGGAGGGTAGAGGCCACAAATGAGAAGGCCCTTCCCCTGGTGACAGCTAACCAAGCCACCCTGGGGCCAGCACCTGTAAGAGGCCCCTAGATGATGACCGAAGGGAGTCCCCGGAGGGTTGTCCCTGGGGGCCCTGGGAGCAAGAGGACTAGAACTATCCAGCCTCTGTCCATCTGTCAAAAATTAGGATGGGTACTCTCTCATCAGGCAGGCAGGCCCAGCCTAGGGTTTTCTTGCACCCTAAGCGAACTATCATTTTGGTGGTTTCAGAGGTGGTTTGCCATTGCCTTCCTCTGAGTCAAAGCCCTAGTATTCCTTGGAGGTCACCCTTCCAAATACTGGCCAAGGCTGACGCTGCTTAGTTTCTGAGATCTGATGGGATCGGGCTAGCCTGGGATATCCATGTCAGGGCACTGTGCAATCTGGCCTGACAAGGCACCTGCAGGCGGTTCAGTTCACATCTCTGTGCAAATTATCATCATCATTATAAGAACATAAGAGAAACCAATGTTAGGTCAGGCCAATGGCCCATCCAGTCCAACACTCTGTCACACAGTGGCCAAAAATACCAGGTGCTATCAGGAGGTCCATCAGTGGGGCCAGGACACTAGAAGCCCTCCCACTGTTGCCCCCCCCCAAGCACCAAGAATACAGTGTATCACCTGCCCCAGCCTGTGAGTTCCTATCTATACCTTGTGGCTAATAGCCACTGATGGACCTCTGTTCCATACGTTTATCCAGTTTCCTCTTGAAGCTGTCCATGCTTGTAGCCACCGCAACCTCCTGTGGCAGTGAATTCCATGTGTTAATCACTCTTTGGGTGAAGAAGTACTTCCTTTTATCTGTTCTAACCCGACCACTCAGCAATTTCATGGAGTGCCCTTGAGTTCTTGTATTGTGAGAAAGGGAGAAAAGTACTTCTTTCTCGACCTGCTCTATCCCATGCATAATCTTATAAACCTCAATCATGTCACCCCTTAGCTGTCATTTCTCCAAGCTAAAGAGCCCCAAGCATTTTAACCTTTCTTCATAGGGAAAGTGTTCCAACCCTTTTATCATTCGAGTTGCCCTTTTCTGCACTTTTTCCAAAGCTTTAATATCCTTTTTGAGGTGTGGTGACCAGAACTGCACTTACCTTCCACAAGGAATTCGACTGACAATCATCTTAAAATTCTATTGTCTGATAAGTTCTCAGCAATTACCCTGTCTGTTGCTGAATTCTTAGCTTATGTTTGGAAGCTAAGGGTAAGGGCGCATAAATCTTAATCCCCCTTGTGCTCATTTGGATTGTTATATTTTTTAACTGAGTTCACTATTCTTGAGAAGTTCAAAAATGATCCCCTATTGGTGTAACTTGATGTAACTTGTTATGATCTATTAATTCGTTCTATTAATTTATTTGTTCCATTGCCTTCCTTATTGTTCCTGTGTTATGCCAATAAAGGTCTGTGTATATGTATATATGTATGTATGTATATGTATGCATAATCTTATAAACCTTGATCATGTCACTACTCAGCCATTGTTTCTCCAAACTAAAGAGCTTGTCAGGAGATCCACAAGTTCACATCTGAGTTCTTTCAAAACTCTGAGATGTATGCCATCCGGGCCTGGTGATTTATCAGTTTTTAAGTTGTCAATCAGTCATAGGACCTCCTCTCTTGTCACCTCAATATGACTCAGGTCTCTCAACACCGCTCCTGAAATCAGTGGTTCTGGAGTGGGCAAGCACTTCTCATCTTCCACAGTGAAGACAGAGGCAAAAAAAATACATTTAGCTTCTCAGCCATTTCCCTATCATCCTTCAGTACTCCTTTTACCCCTTGGTCATCCAAGGGCCCCACTGCATCCCTGGCTGGTTTCCTACTTCTAATGTATTTGAAGAAAGTTTTATTGTTGGTTTTTATATTTTTTGCTATATGCTCCTCATATTCCTTTTTTGCCTGCCTGATCACAACCTGCATTTTATTAGCCACAGCCTGTGTTCCCTTTTATCAACCTCACTGAGACTAGCTTTCCACCACTTAAATGAATCCTTCTTACCTTTTACAGCTTCCATTACTTTGTTAGTTAACCATGCAGGCTTTTTCCTATACCTATTTGTGCCTTTCCTAACTTGCGGTATATATTTTTTCTGAGCCTCTAGGATTGTAGTTTTAAATAGTCTCCAAGCTTCCCCAATGTTTTTGACCCTTTCTACTTTTCCTTTCAGTTTCTTCCTCAATGTCCCCTCATATCAGAGAAGTTACCCCTTTTAAAGATAAAAGTAGTTGTGTCAGTCTTTTTGGGCAACTCCCTATTTATACAAATGTTGAACTTAATAACATTATGGTCACTGTTCCCAAGTGGTGCAATCACTTTTACATCTCTCACCAGGTCTTGGGCGTTACTTAGGATCAAATCCAGGACCGCCTCTTCCCTAGTAGGTTCTGTGACCATCTGCTCCATAGCACA
>NW_015167551.1:422575-438935 GCF_001447785.1 Gekko japonicus
CCAACACCAAGCACTTTAACTCCCCGATTTTACCTCGGACACTTCTAGCATTTGTATAGAAACACCTATAATTTCCCATACATGTTAAGCCTGCAACCTTCCTCTTGCTCTCTCAAGACCTTGTCAGGCAGTCCATATCACTAGCCATAGTCTCAATGGACAATTCCATTCCACCTCCCTGTAGAAAAGCAACAGCTACTCCCTCATCTATCTGAGATGAGCCATCCCGAACCAGAGACTTTTTGTCTCCTGTTGGCTTTCCCCCAATATTCAGTTTAAAAACTGCTCTGCCACCTTTTTGATTTTAAGCACCAGCAGCCTGGTTCCTTCTTGGGACAAGTAGAGACCGTCTCCTTTTGTATAGCTCCCTCTTGTTCCAAAAAGTATCCCAGTGCCTAACAAACTTGAACCCTTCCCCCCTATACCATCATCGCATCCACGCATTGAGACTCCTGATCTGTGCCTGTCTCTCCGGCCCTGCACGTGGAACAGGTAGCACTTCCGAGAAGGCTACCTTGGAGGTTGTGACCTTGAGTTTCCTGCCTAGCAGCCTAAATTTTCCCTCCAGGACCTCGCGACTGCATTTCCCCACATCGTTGGTGCCAACATGGACCACGACCACTGGCTCCTCCCCAGCATTATCTACCAGCCTATGTAGGTCACGCATAATATCTGCTACCTTTGCACCAGGCAGGCAAGTCACCATACGGTCAGTAGGTGGTTTTGCCACCCAGCTGTCTACTTGCCTAAGGATTGGATCACCAATTGCCAAGAGCCCCCCTCCCTCCCTGCCCAGGGATGGTTCCTTGGCGCAAAAGGATACCCGTTCACCAGCTGAAGAAGAGGTCCCTCCTGATGGCACATTCCCCTTATCCTCAGCACGGTGCCCTATTTCTCCTTGACCCTCATGTTCACTGGCAGTGGCGGGGCTGCCATAATCAGAGTGGGACATATCTAGCACATCCCTGAGAGTCTTCTCCATGTGCCTAACTGACTGTCTCTGCTTCTCCAGGTCAGCCACCTTGGCCTCAAGGGAATAAACTCGTTCCCTGAGAACCAGGAGCTCCTTGCACTGAGCCATGTTGGAAAACCGTTGCTGTCCCTAACCAAAAGCCTGGTGGAACATCTCTGCCTTGCAGGCCCAGTGGAACTGCATGAGGTCCTGCATGGCTCTGACCATAGTAGACAGAGAGTTCCACCAGGTTGGGGCCAGGACCAAAAAGGCCCTGGGCCTGGTCAGGGACATCCAGACCTCTTTGGGGTACGGATCACCAGTAGTTTTTATCTGCAGAGTATAACACTCTTCCGGGGACATAGTGGAGGAGACGGTCCTGTAAATACGTTGGTCCCAGACTGCTCAAGGCCTTAAAGGTTAATACTTGACTCGGTATTCCACTGAAAGCCAGTGCAGGTGGCGCAGCACCAGTTGAACATGTGGCGTCTGTGACATTCCCATCAGGACTCGCACCGCCGCGTTCTGGATCAGCTGGAGCTTCTGGGCCAGCCTCAAGGGTAGGCCCACATAGAGCCAATTGCCGTACCTGGCGAAGATGGAAAAACGTCAGTTTGGCAATATGCATGACTTGGGCCTCCATAGCTACGGAGGTATCCAAAGTCATGCCCAGATTCTTGAGGGACAGTGCTTGTTTTAATGCCGCCCCATTGTCAGACCCCCAGGCAACTTACACTCAACAACTCTCTCTTGGCAGTGATAAGTTTATTGAGATGTATGCAAGAGCCAGAAAGTCGCTGTGTTAAAACTGAAGACTTTTGGCGGGTACAAGCTTAATATAGATAATTTGAATAAAAGCCCCTTCCTTCCCCCATGCATACATCACATTCACACCACGCCTAACGTTGCCATCCCAACCATGTAAAAGATATATGCTTTGGTTATCTGCAGCTCAAGGTGGTACAGAGGAACTCTCAAGGACACCTTACCCTGGGAAATGGAAAGGAGGTAAAGGAGGCACAACTTGTGAGGAAAGTTATGGCTTCTAGAAGCAAAGGTCCCATCCTCTCACTCATTCATGCAACCCCCCTCCCCCTCAGGAATTCCCTCCCCCCCAAAAACTATGACAACCAAAGCGAGCAAAGTGAAGCATGGTTTGATACCCGTCAAGAGATGGAAGCCTGGGCTCCAGTCTTGAATCTCCCCCCCCCCCACCCAAAAGCCACAGAACCTCCATCTTTACTGGATTCATTCTCGATCTGCTCTTTTTTAAACATCCTACCATGGCCTCCAAACCCTCAGCCAGATTTTGTGGAGTGGCTGTCCAACAACAGATACAGCTGGGTGTCATCAGCATATTGGTGACACTCAACCCCAAAACTCCATGCCAGCTGGGCAAGGGGGCACATATAGATGTTACATAACATCGGTGAGAGGAGTGCCCCCTGTGGGACCCCACATAGTAGGGGTTTCCTAGAGGAAACATCACCTCCCAGCGCTACCGTCTGTCCCTGACCTTGGAGAAATGAGGAGAGCCATTGAAGGGCCAACCCACAAATTCCTACGTCAGCAAAGTGGTGAGCCAAAAGATTGTAATTGACTGTGTTGAACACTGCTGTGAGGTAGCGCTGACCTGCCTCGATCCAGCTGTCTACGGAAATCATCCATTAGGGCGACCAACACCATCTCCATCCTGTGGCTGGGGCAAAAGCTGGATTGGAATGGGTCCAATGCCAATGTGTCATCCAGGAAAGTCTGGAGTTGCTTGCCATCTCATAGGATTTCATAAGTGTCCTATAAGATGCCCTTGTAACTTCATCGCGAGTACGCCGCCAAATTCACTCAAGTCATCTAAGCTTTCTTTTCATCCCCCTAAGTTCTACAGTACATGTGGAATGAGCTCCCAGAAGAGATCAGGGCCCTGCAGGACCTTTTACAGTTCCACAGGGCCTGCAAGATGGAGCTCTTCCACCAGGCCTTCAACCAAGGAGCCGCATCAAATGTGTGAGAGCCCTGTTTCTTGGTATTACCATCAACAGCCTGGGCCTGCCACACAAATAAATAGATCAAGATGAGCTGACCATCAATACAGACCACCTGAGTATCCCATCATGATTGTTTCCGCCACCTCTAAACAATGCTATTAGTCTTAGATCTACTGTTACTAGCACTTTATGATAGTTGGATTGTTTTATGATTGTTTTATAGTTGTTATTTATGTGTCTTAATCTTTTATGTAAGCCACCCTGAGCCTGCTCCGGCAGGGAGGGTGGGGTATAATTTGAATGAATAATGAATGAATGAATGAATGAATGAATGAATGAATGAATGAATACAGTATACCAGAGGACTGATCTAGAACGGGAGTGTAGTGGATGTTGGGGGGCAACGTCACCGATGGCTTCAGAGAGACGGGAGTTCCAGTCCCCTACCAGCTCATCTAATGAGGCACCGGGAGGCATCGGATCCTGCAGAGCATTCTGGAACCCAATTGAGTCCATTAGTCTCTGCGAGTGAGCATAAATAAGTTGCCACCTAGACAGGAGGGGGTAGAAACACCCAGCCGGGCCTTCAGAACCAAGTGGTCTCGGCGGCGCCAGGGCTCTTTTTGTAGTAGGAGCTCCTTTGCATATTAGGTGACACGCCCCCTAATGTAGCCAATCCTCCAAGAGCTTACAGAGCTCTTCTTACAGGGGCTACTGTAAGCTCTTGGAGGATTGGCTACATTAGGGGGCGTGTCGCCTAATATGCAAAGGAGTTCCTGCCGCAAAAAGAGCCCTGCCGGAGTGGGACTTATTCTTTCGAAGTCAGATCCACATCCATCCCCATGCCAAAGATCATGTGTGTGGGGCCTGAAACAAATTGGGAGAGTCCCAGTGGTGCCACAGAAGACACCAGATCTGAAGCCTGAATGGAGGTTGGCAGCATCATCTGCATGGATATTGAAGTCACCCAGAAAGAACAGTTTCGGGAACCTCAAGGCCCACTCAGCTATTGCCTCTATGAGGCTCAGAGGGCCGTCTGCCGGTGCGCCAGGCAGTCAGTACACCAGACAGATTGCCAAACTCTCCTCAGTGTCCCACACCAGTCCAACACAATCCATACTGGTGATCTTTGAAACGGGGAGTGCTTTGAAGGAGAAAGCCTCCCAGATGAGAGACATATTGCACCCCCTACCAAGGCTCGCCAATATAGCGGCCTTCTCTTTCACACAAACACTCTCCCTCCGTCCCCTGCACACTCCACCCATTAGAACAATATTTTACTAACAGGAATTGCAAGACTGGCCTACCTTATGGGGCTGGTATAGGGAGTGCCACAATGATGCATGCAAGGTGAATGCTAGAGCTGCGTCATACAAATGCAACATTATCTTGGGGGGCAGTTTTTCCCTATGAAGCTGAATGACCTTTCCAGGAAAGCCATGTGCGTCTCCCCTACCCCAGTCCCCTAGCTGCTTTTGTGCACCCTTGTTTGGGCCATTGTGCTGTGTTCACTTAACTGGCAGGTCAGGCAGCCTTTGTTAATCTTCGTCAAGGACTCCGCTAATTAATCAAGGTTCTTTGGCTTTATTGAGAGGCGGCGACATCATGTGAGCCACTGTGGTTTGCTGAAGGCTGAGCCTTGACGTTTCAGCAGTTTTCGCTTCCTCCCTGTGAAATCAATAGCCTTCATCTGCATCCTCCCCACTCCATCCCGTGAGCAAAAACGAAGCAGAATCTGCTGCCACGGCTGCTTCTCAGACCAAATGTCTGCTCTGAGGATTTCAGGGCTTATGTACAGTGAGTCTTTTCTCTGGTGACTAGAGTTGCCAACTCTGGGTTGGGAAATTCCTGAAGATTTGGGGGTGGAGCCTATGGAGAGTAGGGTTTGGGGAGGGGAGAGACAGCTGCTCAGACCCTTAGCCTTTGATCTATGGGGCCCTGCAAGGTTCAATATTGTCCCCAGTGCTTTTCAGCATCTATGAAATTGCTGGATGAGGTTATCCAGAGATCTGGGCTGGGTTGTCACCAATATGACCAGATGACAGTCACCTCACCTCGTGCTTCTGGCAGATTCCTGGGAGGGTGTAGAAGCTCTGTATTAGTGTCTGGGAGGAGTCTGGAAGTGAATGCAAGACACTTAATACTGACACTTCTCAAGACAGAAGTGCTGCTAGTGACTGGACTATCCTAGGACTTAAGGTGTAACCTGTTCTGAATGGGGTTGCACTCCTAAAAGATCAGATCCATAGTGTGGACCCAGGATAAGCAGGTGGCAGTGGCACAGTGCCTTCTACCAGCTTCAACTGCTTAGCCAGCTGCAGCCTTTCCTGGGTAGAAAAGACCTGGCCACTATGGTATTTGCCCTGGTTGTATCTATATTAGATTATTGCGATGCACCCTACATGGGGCTGTCCTCGTAAGTGTTCAGAAACTTCATCTGGTACAGAATCCTGCAGCTGGGATGCTGACTGGAGTGGGTTGTAAAGAACATATCGCTCTAGTCCTGGCCCATCTACACTGGCTCCCAATCTGTTTCCAGGCACAATTCAAAGCGCTGGTCTTGTTCCCAAGCTATGTAAGGGTTTTAAAGGTCAGCATACCTGAAGGACCACCTACTCCCTTATAAACCAATCTGACAGTTGCCATCATTTCCCAAGACCCTGCTTCAGGTGCCCCCACCTTCTGGGATTAGGCAGGTGGAAACCCAGGAGACCGCCTTCTGTCGTAGCATGAAAATTCTGGAGCTCTCTTCCCAGGGAGACTTGCCTGTCCTCGTCTTTTGCCCTCCTCAGCCAGTGGGTAAACACTTTGTTGTTTCATCAGGCATTCCCTCATTGACCCCTCCTTCTTTCCTATGTTTTGTCATTTTTCTGTATGTATATTTTTAACCTGGTTTTGACAATGAACATTTGAGGGTTTTAATGCTTCAAGATATATATATATTTATTATGTATGTTTTTAATCTGTTAGCCACCTTGAAAGACCTGATGAAGGCAGAAAGATAGGGTATACATTTTGTAAATAAGGATTAAAATGCAGTAATAACTAAAAGGACAAAATTACCTGTCTTAGCCCTGCGGAACACTGGGCTATGAACCCAAATCAAATCAACAAGTGTGGAAGGCAAAAAAAAGAAAGAAAAAAGGTTGTGCCATAACCCACAGAATGTGGTCTGTCTCTCCTCCATTCTCTATAAATCCTCCCACATGGCCAGTTGAGTGCAAAACGGTAATGGACTGATGTGTGAATGGAGAAAGTACAGATTCCTCATAGCAGCTATTACAAAATTCAGCCACAATATTTTATCCACTCATCATCAACATGTAGTGTATTCTTCTAGAGCTCCAGGGGAAACCCCCCCCCCCCCACACAGATAATTTCCAGGGGTAGTATCACGGGGCAAAATGCACACTGCAGCAGTAGCCCTGTGGTTTATACTGCAGGTGTGCTCAGGGGTCGTTTCATAGAAAAAGAGCTAGGGGAACTCATTAGCATAACTCATTAGCATATGCCACACACCCTGACATCACCGGAAGTGTGTCATAAGGCCACACACCCTGACATCAACAGAAGTGTGTCATAAGGCCACACACCCTGCCCCCAACGGTCCCGGCCGCTGGCGGCCTTGCAGCTCCACTGCCGAGCCCCATGAGGGGCCCGGCGGTGGACCTGCAAGGCCGGCGGGAGTGCAAGGAAGCCCCGCGAAGGCCCTCCCTGGCCCCAGGCAGGCAGGGGTGGGGAGAGGCAGGGAGGAAGCAACTTACCCTCCCTCTTCTCCTGCCTCCTCCTGGCTGAATGAGGGCCGGAAGCAGGGGGCGGGGCTTCATCATGTGCCCCCCTGCACCTCACCCGGGGGAACTGCGACCCCCCCTGAAATGACCTCTGGGTCTGCTCCATTCCCACATGAAGGGTGCCTGGCAGATGTGCTTCAGAACCACAAAACATAGAAACGTAGAGCTGGAAGGGACCTCAAAGGTTATCTAGTCCAACCCCCTGCACAACACAAGAAATCCACAACCACCATCGTACCACTCCCCCAGTGATCCCTGCTCTGTGCCCAGAGGGAAACAAACACCTCCAGGATCCCTGGCCAATCTGGCCTGCAGGAAAATTCCTTCCTGACTCCAAAGTGGTGATTGGCATGTAAGAAAGGGCCACATGAGCTGAGCACTGGCTCACGCCTTCTCACCCTCCTTCTCATGATCTGCCTAAATTCACAGAGTCAACATTACTTTCAAATGGCCATCTAGCCCCTGCTTAAAAGCCTCCAATGAAGGAGAGCCCACCACCTCCCAAGGAAGCCTGAACTTCCACTGAGAAACTGCCCTGTCAGGAGTTCTTCCTAATGTTTAACCAAAAACTTTTTTGACTTAGTTTTCAATCCATTGGTTGTCATCTGACCTCTGGGGCAACAGAAAAACAACTCCGTTCTATCCTCTATATGACAGCTGGGGCTGTCAAGTGGGGGCGGGTGGCGGGTAAACCCCCACTTTGGAGGCCTGATTTCCGCCGCCGCGGAATTGGGCCCCGGGGGGAACTCCGCCCCCCGAAGCGCAGCGTGGCTGCGTCACCAGAGGTGACGCAACCACGTTGATCACGTTGGGGGCGTGGCCCCAATCGCTGGAGGGAAAACTCCAACGATCGGGGCCACCCCCTCAACGTGATCGACGCCACATGTCACTTCTGGTGACGTGCTGGCGGCACACAATGAGGGACGACTCCCGGAGCGTGGCGAGGCTCCCCCGCCGGTGAGTAAAATTCACTTGGCAACCCTAATGACAGCCCTTCAAATACTTGAAGACAGCTATCATATCACCTCTCAGTTGTCTCCTCTCCAAAATAAACATACTCAAGCTCCTTCAATCTGGAGCCTGGAGGCCATTTGAACTCACCAATCGCATGGGGGCTGGGAGTGGCTTAGGGGTATATAGTTAGGGCAGTTGCCCCACGTAAAGCATTCCTGTTGAGATGCAATAAACCGCTGCTTTGCCTCTGCCATGTTAAACCAACTATTTAACAGTTATCACTTTGTATGATCTGGACACTATACTTCTGTTAATGGAGCCCAAATTCACATTTACCTTTTTACCTACCACACCATACTGCTTACTAATGTCCGGTGTAGGGTCTACTAAGACCCCGAGGTCCTTTTTGCAAGTACTACTGCCAAGATATGTCCCCACATCCTATAATTATGCATTTGATTTTTCCAGTGTAAATGCAGAACTTTATCTCTGTTGAAATTCACTTCATTAGTTTTTAGTTTTCCAGCCTGTAAAGGTCATCCTGTATCTTGATTCTGTCTTCTACTGTATTTGCTGCCCTCCCAATTTAGTATCATCTACATATTTAATGAGCACCCCCTCTATGCATTCATCCAAGTAATTTATAAAGATCGAGCAAAGAAAACCTTTACCTTTTATGAACAACACAGGGCCCAGGTCAGATCCCTGAGGAACTCCACTTGTCACTCCTCTCCAAGAGGATGACGTACCTTTAACCAGCGCTCCTTGGGTGTGATTTCACAAATCCACCTAATAGGATCCAAACCACATCTGACCAACTTGTCAACAAGAATATCATATGGAACCTTATCAAAAGCCTTACTGAAATCAAGACATGCTATGTCCACAGCATTCCCTGGATCCAACATGGTAGTAACAGTCTCTCAAAAAAAGGAGATAAGGTTAGTTGGACATGACTTGTTCTTGAGGAACCTGTGCTGGGCCATAGTAATCACAGCCATCCTTTCTGAATGCTCAAGAACTGAATGTTTGTTTTAAAATCTTTCCAGGTATAATGGTCAAGCTGATAGGACAGTAGTTACCTGGATCCTCCTTTTCCCCCTTAAAAATGGGGACAACATTTGCCCACCTCCAATCTTCTGGCACCTCTCCTGTTCTCCAAGAATTCTCAAAAATAATGGACAGGGGCTCTGAAATTATATCAGCAAGTCCCTTTAGAGGAGGAGGAGAAGAGAGAAAGAGAGAGAGACAGGAATTACACCCCGCCCTTCACTACCCGAAGGAGTCTCAGAGCGGCTACAATCTCCTTTCCCTTCCCCTCCCCACAACAGACACCCTGTGAGGTAGGTGGGGCTAAGAGAGCTCTTTCAAGGACTGCTCCTGAGAGAACAGCTCTGACAGAACTATGCCTTGCTGAAGGTCATCCAGCAGCTGCAAGTGAAGGAGTATGTGGCCCGCATACTTTGGGCTGATGCTTCTGAGCTCCTTAACTGTTTTTCATTCAACCTACTTTATTGATGATGTTGAATCTCCCACGCTACCCAAGTCTCCTTTTCATAATATTTTTCTCCACTCACTTGCTGTCAGCTAGGCTGCCATATGGTTTGTAGGCCTGGAGTTCCTGACCTCTGTACAAGTTAGTGCCACATTCCTTCCCTCCTGATTCTCCCATCGTTATCGCTGACCTTGTATTCCTGTCTGTGTAGTGTCTCCACTTTAATTACCCGTGAGACTAGTTTCGTTTCTCAGCCTTGACCATCGGTTATTCTTTCCCGCCTGCGGGAAACGGGCCGATTGGCTCACAGGTGTGTGTGTGGGGACCTGTTGAATCCTCTGAGGTCTTCTCAGTGACGGATAGCTATGGTGACTGAAGGGAAGCTCCACATTCAGAGGCAGTCAGCCTCTGAATTCCAGTGCCAGGGGAGGCAACATCAGGGGAAGGCCTCGGCCTCTATGCCCTGTTTTTAGTCCTTCCATAGTAGCTTAGTAGCCACTGTGTGAGACAAGACGCTGGCTAGAGGGATCCAGCCGGGCTCCTCATATATTCTTATGACATGGGCAGTTTCCATAATTTTCTCCCAGGAACAGCACTCAATAGGTTACATCATCAACAAAACAACTTTAAACCTTTGCTTAAACAGCCCGTGAACTTTTGGGTCAATTTAGATTTTTTCCTCTTCTTTACCAGCTTAGTTTTAATTTGCTTTTCTGTGGACTGTCAATATTTGTTCTATGCTAAAGTCATTAAAATAATAAATTATTCAAAAACAAACAAATCTCCCTTTGTGTTCTGCCTACCAGTTGCTTGAGCCCCATCTGAAGTACAGCCAGGACAAAACACCATCTTTACTATTTTTGTTGACTCGCAGACCCATCCAATCTCTTGCAGGGGAAGGGTTCATGAGGCCAGGAAAAAGGAGGCGGTGGGAGGTTTGGTGGTAAATTTGGTGCTACCTCTACAGAATGTGCAAAATGGCCAAGAACTGCAGCCTGTTGCTCAATAGTGCCATATATTTAAAAGTGCTAGAAATTAAAATAAAACATGAACTTGGCTTAATTGATGTGAGATTCTTATGTTTTATTTGAGGAGGGGGAAAATAGCATGGAGTTACTTTCCAAGTGGCTCTCAATGAGTAAGTCTGAAGAATCACTGCTGTGTAGCCTATCCTTTTTCATCAGTGTGGTCTTCCAACTTGTCTTCATACACTCTTTTTTTGGAGAGCTGAGGTCTGAAACATCAAGGGAATGAGAAGACAATGGAAGGAGACTAGGCGAGATTAGAAATCAACACAAGTATTGAAGCATCTTAAAGATGAACATGATTTTATTCCTGCGCATGTGCTCATGGACTAGAACCCACTACAGTCAACAAAACCATAGGTGGGAATAAGATCTCACTCATTTTTAAAGTATCACAAGGCCCGTTTATTTTCCTGCTGCCTTCAACTTTTCCTAGTCTTGTCTTTTCCAGTGCCTCTTGTTTTCTCATGGTGTGACCAAAGTACAAGGGCCTCAGTTTAGTCATTTTAGCTTCTAGGGAAAGTTCAGGCCTCATTTGATCTAGAACCGAGTTTGTCTTTTTGTCAGTCCACAGTATCAGTAAAACTCTCCTCCAGCACCACATTTCAAGTGAATCAACTTTCTTCCTGTCTGCTTTCTTCACTGGCCAACTTCCACACCCACACATAGTAATGGGGAACTACTATCGTATGAGTTATATTGATCTTGGATGCTAGCAATACATCCTTGCCCTTAAGGATCTCTTCTAGCTTCTTCATGGCTGCCCTTTCCAGTTGCAGTCTCCTTCTGATTTCTTGGCTGCCGTCCCACTTTTGGTTGATGACTGAGCCAAGGAATAGAGAATCTGACATGGCTACCCATCTTGAATTATTAGGATAGATCTAAGAGAGTGGTGAGTGTAATGGTTAAGACATTGAGTTGTGACTTGGGAAGCTCCCTGTTCAAACCCCACCTTGAGGCAGGTGAACCAGTACCACTACAATCCCTGCAATGCAGGGAACAATAAGAGTGAGTGACCCATGTTACTTTTTAAAGAATTAATAACTTTTTAAAGAATATAAGGAATCTGAGATAATGGATGTGATGACATGCTTTGATGACCCTAGGGCATCATATGGAGCAGTGTCGGGTTCCCGGTTCAATCAGTTCTCAACAACAGCCAGTCGTAGAAAGCTAACTTAATTGAGACAGTTGGTAGAGACTATCCTAGACACATCTATTGCTTGGACTGAAGCTGAACGCGGGAAGGGTACAGATATAGGGGATTCAAGTAAAAGCACTACAGATCAAGACCCAATCATTTCCTAGTATTTTGCCCGCCAGTTCCCCCCTTCCTTCTCCAAACGGCAGGTAGCCTTACATATCATAGACATAAGATCACAGACATTTGAGAAGCCCAGCAATTTGGCATCACGAAGGTGACGAGCCTCGGACACTTCCAAGGGAGGGGGGGTAGCCTACTCACTTAATGACAGGCAAGCTGTAAACTGAAAGATGCACGAAGGCCTGACAAGCAGTTGGGGTTTTTTAAAAAAAACAACAGGAAAAAATAACAGAATGAAGCCACAGGGGCTGTGATTTGAAGTAGGAGATGAACAAGGGAGGAGAAAGGTTATTTAACTCTTTCCACTTTCCCATTGCAGAATTTTCCCTGCAAAAAATTGCTACTGTCCCCAAGCTGCTTTTAACTGCACTGCTTTTAACATAATATGTAGTTTAATACCCAGAAAATGCTGTACAAATGCTAGATTAATAGTTATCCCTTCTCCCAAAGCTCCCTGAGAATGTAGTTCTGTGAAAAGGAGACCAGGGATCTTTTAAGTAGCACCCTCATTTTAAAAAGCAAACCCCCCACCTTCCAGGATTCCTTGGACAAAGCCATGATAGTTAAAGTGGAATTTAAAAAAAAACACACCAAAAACACCCTGTGGCAATCACAATGAGCACAAGGAAGGTCTTAGTTAAGGAGTTCAGGACAAAGTGACAGACAACCTAATGGTGGGCCAATGCTGTGCTTGTTGCTGAAGGAAGGAATTAATGCAACCACCCATACTGGCAGGTGGGCAAGGATTCATTGCCACCAGTTTTCCTTTAAAAAGTGCTGAAATCTACTACTTTGTGAAAAAAATCAAGAGAAGGACCAGCCAAGCAGGAAAACTCCATTCATTGCAGGTAAGGCTGAAGGGGGGGAAATTAAGTTCTCACTTCTGATTTGTTGCAAGCCAGGACATAATTAACCAAAAGACTAGTTTGGCTGCCTCCAGAAGATAAAAGGAAAGAACATAACAGGAACAGTTTTAAACTGAAATCAACAGATTATTTTTAACTGTCTTTTTAAGGTCCCACACTATCTTTGCCTATTTAAAAAAAAAATGCACATGCCTGAACATCGGACAGCAAGAAATACAATGAAATGAAATAACACTTTTGACCAAGGGCAGCATAGTTAACGCAGATGTCTCTGGTGTTTTTCCACATATGGGAAAATTGTAACCATTGAATGTCTTACTTGGGAAATCATAATGCATAGCTAACAGCAAACAAATAAGGATACAGAATTGTACAAGGAAGGGGAAGGAGGAGACTGCAAAAGCTCACACTAATGCTTTTGGTTTATAATCAAGATTGTGCACTTTGCACTACAAACATTTTCAAAGAGTTTCCGGCTCCTTAAAGTCACCTTCCCGCTAATTCAGACTGTAAACCTGCAGCTGGGACCTTACCTTGATTTCATTTACTTACATAGTACATATTACTATTATTAACAGGGTTGCCAGCCTCTAGGCAGGAGAATTACATCAAGTTGCGACTAGCTCATGGCAATCCCAGGACTATGAGATTTTCAAGGGAAGAGAGGGACAGAGATGGTCTGCCATTGTCTTCCTCTGTGTAGTGACCCCAGTCTTCCTTGATGGTCTCCCGTCCAAGTACTAACCAGGGCTGACCCTGCTTATCTTTCCAAGCTCTGATGAGATTCTACTCAGCTGGGCTATTGGGCTGTTCTCATAATAACAACCTAAAAACAAAAAGGAGAGTCCCCCATGTGGCACCGTTAGCAGCACAGTTTCTTACAGATGTGTTTCCCTCACATGGAATGCAGGTTCTCCAGGTGTGCCTAATCATATCTTCTGGGTTTCAGGAGTACATGGACTGTGACTCTGTAGCTCTACCGTCACACACTTTGGATACCATCAAGCTAGTGTGTGGCTATCTAAAAAGGCCTTGCTCACAGCACTGTCCCAGCGGTCCCCCGATAGCACCTGCTGAGAAGCCCAGCCTCCCCCCTCCCCAGTGCAAACTGGCACCTTACAGGCCCAACGCCAGACCTGTGACTGGCTGTGCTGCTTTTGGGCAGGCCGATGCAGGCAAGCTGTCTCTCCTTACACGGGGGCAACATGTACACATCCTGAAAGATACCAGAAATCAAGTGAAATGTGAACAGTGACTAACACCCACCCCATCCAACTGCACAGGAAAAGACGACAGGAGCCTGGGCTGACAATTCACGGGGGAAAGAGCCCCCCCCCAAATGAGCAGTATATTTAATTTGTATGACCTTCAACAACTCAGCCGTGACGCCATGGAAACAGAACCACCAGAACCCAATGAAAACATCTGTTCCATCTTGACTGAGGATGGCCAGCTTCTGCAGTCTTAGGGGCTGTGTTAGTTTTCCAGGCATTGGTTAAGGGTCACAACTGTGGCACATTCTCAGCCTTCTCCCCGCCCCATGACATTAAAATGGACTAAAGTTATTATTGCAAATGCTTTCTTCAGCTTTGATCTCTCAATCTCTGTGGGGCCAGAAGATTAAAAAAAAAAATGCCTCCTGGACTGGAATTGCCCTACAGGCAGCCAGCTGACCATCCCTAACCTAGAGAAGACTTAAATTTTTAGTTTTTAAAATTAAAGCAAAGCCCCTCTGCATCGAAGCACAAGCCGCAGGAAGGTTCTGCTCTGGGGCTAGAGGACAGCAGAGGGAAGTCCTTCAAAGTGCATTTACTCTTCAGGGGAGGCATAATGTTTGCCAAGTGTGAAGGGAGCAAAAGGTGGGGAGGATAAAGCAGGGGGGAAAGACGAGAGAGAGGATAGATCACACACAGTCATCACATTCCATTGGCTCAAAAAGGAGAGGGAGGGGGCTGGGACAAACAGCAGAGGTACCTCTTCTTCTACAAAATTAGTGGTCATTCAAGTGAGGAGGCTTAACAGAGACTACTTTGGGCAAGGGAAAGGTGGGACATTTCTCTGATACTTATAAAAACCGACATGTCCTATGAGAAGCACACAATGAACAAGGAACAAAGAAGTGCAAACCAGAGGGTGGTGGTGGTGGAGGCACTGACCTATTGGGATCAAAACAGTCAGTCTAGCCATGCTTGGCTTTGACCCCCCCCCCCCTTCTCCTTTACAACTGTGCAAAAATTTTTCCATTATCAAAGATATTTCTCAACTAGAAGAGGAACTTGCTGTCCTAAAGACTACAAAGATGAAGGGCCTTGGTAACTGACAGGAAGTGTTTGGCGCGGGGGGTCACAGATATGGCAGCATTGCCTCCATTCCCAGTGTTGATACTAACAATAATTTAAAACGATAAGGGGGAAAAAATAATCCTTTACAATCATAAACATGACCCAAAAGCATTTCTCCCACCCTTGCCCCTGAGGCCACAACACCTCACAGTCTGCAGAGCCTGGCCTTCTCCTCCTGTTTGGAAAACTCATAAGTGAAAATGGGAGGAAACCAAAATTGCTTTCCTACAGTAGGAATGAGTGTTTTAGGAAAAAAAGAGACCCCAACACGCAGTCCGAGGCATCTTGGATTTCAAGGCAGGTGAGAGCAATGTTTGGTTCTTGCAAACACAACCAACCGCCCTCCACAAAAGGGAGACATGGGGGTGAAGAGGGCCATCCCCCGGGCAGTCAGATTTCGGGGCCTGTAGGAAAAGGTGCCTGACACAGGCTGGCAATTTTACAGTTTCTGGAGAGGAGGTAAATTCTGTGGCGTTTTGGAACGAGCACCTGCCCTTCACAGTCTTTGTTTCACAGCTTCTTTCTGCCAAAGTTTCCCTTGAAGTCCAAATTCAAGTACGAGCAGTTAGAAAAAGATCAGCAGTAAACAAAAGGTGTGGTCACATAATACGTTAGCAGCGTTACCCTGAACACGGTGAGGCTGATTTCCATTGGTTCCTCGTGCAATGGAGGGAAAGAACAGCCTCCTATGACCATTTGCCATAGAACTTAGCCAGTGCCAGCCTGCAGCTATAGGATCTCTTCCCGTTGACTCTTCAGCTTGGGTGCCGCCTGCCCATTGCGCAGGAAACCATTCTGGTTGCGCAGGAGTTTTCCTTTCTCCCGATCCGGCCATGTGAAGATTGCTTCATCGCTGTCCAGTTCAGATTCTGAATGCATCAGACTGGTGTTCTGGACCTGAGCTTTCAGTTTGCTGCCTTTTAAAAGAAGAACCAGATGAAAAACAAACAAAAGGAACCTACCAGTTAGATGTTCCTAGGCAAGTATATTTTATTTTTTTTTAAATACAGCACAATAAACATTCTTGATACTAGAGTAATGGTACGATAGGCCCCTGCTCCAAGGAACACAAAAGCTAAAACATGCACATAATATCTCACTGTTCTTCACAATGGTTCTTACACCCCAATGGAGGACTATGGCTCCCTATAGGGTTAAAACCCCCCACCAGTAATCCTATAAGAAACCATGAAAAACTGGACAGCATCTTTTGCTGTAGCAGCACTAAACAGTTAAAGCAATATGTTGTTGGAGGCTTTAAGATTTTCCAGGCTGTATGGCCGTGGTCTTGGCACTGTAGTACTTGACATTTTGCCAGCAGCTGCGACTGGCATCCTCAGAGGTATAACACAGAAAGATGAAGTACTCTCTGTGTCAATGTGAGAAGAAAAATGGTAGGCAGGTAATTTATATCTACTCAGGAAGGTGGGGTAGGGCTGAGTCATTGTCTTGTAGGAGTTTCCCATGCTAATGGAGGAGCTTTCCTGAGGAGGTTCTTTTGCATGTGGATTGGCTGTTGAAATTCTAATCTCAACTGTAGTGCTGTTGTAAGATGTAGAGCATTTTGTGTTTTTCAGGACAGGAAACCATGCCCTATTTATTTTTAAACTTCCTTCTTTCCTGCTG
>NW_015167551.1:438951-475056 GCF_001447785.1 Gekko japonicus
CCTGCTGAAATTGTGTTTATGTTTATGAATTTCAATGGCTTCCCTGTGTAATCTGGCACAGTAATTGGATGTGTTGCCCAGCATTTCAGTGTCTTGGAACAAGATACTGCGTCCTGCTTGAGTTAGGCTATGTTCAGCCACTGCTGATTTTTCAAGTTGGCCAAGTCTGCAGTGTCTTTCATATTCTTTTATTCTTGTCTGGATGCTACGCTGTATGGTCCTGATGTAAAGCTGTCCACAACTGCAGGGTATGCGGTATATTCCTGCAGAAGTGAGAAGGTCTGTGTTTTGCCGATTGTAGCATCTGTTGTATTTTTCTGGTGGGTCTGAATACTGTTTGTAGGTTGTGTTTTTTTCATAAGTTTTCCCATCTGATCAGTGATTCCTTTGATATATGGCAAAAACACTTTTCCTGTGGGAGATTGTTTTACCTTTGGTTTAATCGCTCTTCTGATTTCATTCTTGGAGTGGCCATTTGCTTGAACTGCGTGGTTTAGATGATTTAGTTCATCATTGAGAACGTGCAGTTCACATATCCGTCTTGCATGGTCTACTAATGTTTTGATTATGCCTCTTTTTGCCGAGGGTGGTGACTGGAGCTTAAGTGTAAATAACGATCCATGTGAGTTGGTTTTCTGTAGATCTTGTGACCGTCAAAAAACAAAAAATGCTCTACATCTTACAACAGCACTACAGATAAGATTAGAATTTCAACAGCCAATCCACATGCAGAAGAACCTCCTCAGGAAAGCTCCTCCATTAGCATCTCACAGCCTGGGAAACTCCTACAAGATAATGACTCAGCCCTACCCCACCTTCCTGGGTAGATATACATTACCTGCCTACCATTTTTCTTCTCAAATTGACAGAGTGCTCCATCTTTCTGTGTTATACGTCTGAGGATGCCAGTCACAGCTGCTGGCAAAACGTCAGGTACTACAAGGCCAAGACCACGGCCATACAGCCCAGAAAATCTACAACAAGTTAAAGCAATGTCTGCACAGGGAGATGGGAATGCTTGCTTGCTCTGGTGGCATTTCAAGTTGAGTTTCACTCTCGCCAATAGACAGGACCCATTTGCTACCGACAGTGAGCTGGGTTATCCCCATCAGTGGCTGAGCCTCAATTAAAGGGACGGGGGGGGGAGCAAGGCTGAGAGGCTGACGGAGTTTCAGGCACAGCTTCTCCCAGAAGGAGGAAGGCTTCCAAACTGCTGCCACAATGCTCTCTATGGTTGTCATTAAGCGCCTGAGCCACTACCTCCTATAGGAGGTAGTGCCTGAGCTCGGTTCACTTGGCTGGAACATCATTAAATGAGATAACACCATGATAAGGAATTACTTTCAGCTAGCAAACAACGTTTAAGGGCTGTGTGTCTCTCACCCGCCCTCTGTTTTCACTCAAACAAATCCTCTCTCAGAGAAGTCCATTTGTCAGGACTGCATGAAGGATCGGGATATTTCACACATTTCCTCCTGACTGAACTTTTTATAATATTTGTCCCTCACAAATGATATTTTAAAAAAACATTTCACAAGTTCTGCAGAGGAGCCCTTTGGAGCTGCATACCCCATTATATAATTTTAAAAGCAGCAAATCGTTCCCGTGGCCCATCTGATAAGGAAAACGACCCCCTGTGCCTGGAGCAAATGCCTGCAGCTGGCAGGACGCCTCTTTTCCTACATGCCAGCTATTCATTGTCTGCTAAAGCAGCAACTTCTTCTATTTCTACCACAATGGGCTGTGTGTGTGGAGAAGGTAAAGAAAGAGGGGAGAGCAGGATCTTTCCATTTCCAGAAAACACGATGATTAGTGTGAATGGCAGCTGGGCATATCCAGGACCCTGTGAGGCTTAGCTGATATGCTGCTGTAATACACAGGCTTACCATTTGCCAGGCGGTGGCAGGCGACCTCCCACCCTTTCCCTCCTGTGCACCATCGATTAAACAGGAGAAAAAATGAGGGGACACACATCACAGTGTCCATGACACTCTAGGAATTTCCTTTAATATCTATGGTCTTTGGCACAGGTAGCCAAAGGGTTGGCAACCCTCGATATATTGCCCAGGATGAGTACCTTAAAAAGCAAAACTGAGACATTCCTTCAGCACCCACCTGCTATAAAAGTGCTCCTGAACGCCTCTTGGAAATGCACCATCACTGGATAATACCCATTATAGAGGGAGAAAAAGTGACGGCCTTAGTTTTACAACCAGCATTTTCTGGCAAGCAGCCACCCTTGATAGACATATGGGTGGTGGTGGTGGGGAACAAATGTGTCCAACATATTTTAAATGGAATCACTGAAAATTCAGCTTTCCTGCATATCCCCCATTCAGCTGGGAGCTTCCCTCATGAATTAACACTCATGAATAGGAGCCTGTGCCAGCACTCTGACCAGGCCAGCCTCCTGCCTTATGTTTTACCTGCTTTGGGATTTGGTTTTAATTCCAGACTCTCTTGATCTGTGGCATCCAAGATCTTGTATTTGCTCTTTCTTTTGGGTTTTCCTTTCCGCCTTACACAGGAAAAAAGGAAGAAAGAAATAGGTCAGATGAGACACAATGTTCCTATGTAGGATGACTACCTAACCAGAGAGTCAAGGCAGTTAAATTAACATGCAGTTATTCTGAGTCCCAAACAGCTTGCCAAAATAACCATCCTTTGGAATCTTAAAGGCAACTTTACAGCAGCCTGGACTTCTGTAATCAATAGTATACTTTATCCAAAGCATGAAATGCTGGACATATCAACAAGTCTGAGAGAAATACTGTTTGTCACAATGAGATTAAAAACAAAGAAAAAGCACACATGAGCTGGCTTGGATCCAGATTACATACTTCTGTGGTCGGAAGGATTTCTGCTCACAGTGTGTGATTTTTTTGTCTCCTTCCGCCAGCAGCAGCCCAAAATGCCCCCTTGGAAGAGAGGAAACCCCCAGGAACAAGCGTTTTTGGGATATGTTTCAGGCAAGAAAACTGCACTCCATGAGTGGAAATCCTTGAGCCTGAAGAAACATCTAGTAGGGATTAAAGCCACAGAAATCAAACGTATCATGTGCATGCCAATCCATTCAAGTACAGTAGATTCAGTGGAAAGGGTTCATCAAACCCAAAGGTGGGTCCTCACTCACCCAACCATTGTGGGCTGAATCTCATACACAGAGCTCCTGACATGGCTGGCTAACTACACAGCTGGAACCCTTGAACACTCTCTTACCAGTGATTTGTTTATTGAGAGATGAAGAAGTTTCAAGCCCCCGAGAGCCCAAACGGCATAACCAAATACTCAAATTGACCCAAGGGGGTATTGAAAGCAGTATTATGTTCGTCCCCCTCTCAGATGCAAGCCCAAAAGTAAGCATCTCTCAAGTCCAGCTTAGTGAAAATGTGGCCCCGAGCGGTTTCTACCAGCAAGTCTTTTATTAAGGGGACGGGATATGCATTGGACATCGACACGGCATTCAAACCCTGATAATCTGTGCACAGTCTTAACCCTCCATCCTTTTTCTTCTGAAAGAGCACTGGAGCGGCAAAAGGTGAAGCTGCTGGCCGAATGAACCCCCAAGCCAAATTCTTATCAATAAACTTCCGCAATTCCTCTTTTTCAGCTGGACTCACAGAATACAATTTCCCCTTGGGCATTTTATGGCCAGGCAAGATTTTAATAGCACAGTCAGTGTTCTGGTGAGGGGGTAGTTCATCTGGCTCCCCCTCCTCAAATATTTTGGCCAAGTCTCTATATTCAGGGGGGATCTGATTCAGCTCCTCCTTGGCCAGACACACCCACTCCAGCACCGGCCACGGTCCCCCACCACTCCGGGTACCATTTATGTTCTTTGCAGCGGGGGTCCATGAACCGCAAGGTCCCTACACTCCACTGGATAAAGGGATAGTGCACCTTGATCCAGGGACTTCCCCAAACCATCGGGAACTTTGCCGAGGGGTTCACAATGAATGATCTTAACTCCCACTGAGAGCCTGCTCCCACTGGTAGGTGAACAGTACGATGCATGCATGGTTCCCCTTTCATAGGCATCCCGTCTAACTGGGAGAAAACTAAGGGTTCCTCCAGCTCTCATAGCTTGGGCTGATTAAATCTCGGGTACACCCGGAGTATGAGAGCCCACACTCAAATGTGGTTGTGAAGGGAGGGGTTGACTACAGTCACAGTCATGTAAAAGAAGGAGTAAGAGGTTCTCACTGATTCTGGCACAGGAGAGTTTCGGACCTGCTATTTAGCGCCCTTCACAGCAAGTCCCGGCCTTTTCCTGCTGGTTGTTGAAGCTCCTCCTCATTGGACGAGATGCTTTCCATCTCCTCTTTCCCTCCTGACTGGAGGACATTTGGTGGCTTGGGACGACCCCCGAGTGGCTTGCTCCTCTTCTCTGGTCCCTTGCATTCTTCCTTCTTGGTTCCTCCAGGGCTCTCGTGGGCAGGTGGTGGCAAAATGCCTAGGGGCCCCACACTTCAAGCACAGATCTCGTAGTCTTGATCCCAGGTAGTCCACCTGGTGTTCATCTGAGGTGAAAGTGTGGTCCCACTCTCTCAGGAACCTCTGGACCTGGAGCACGAAGAACACCAACTTTCCTGGGGTCCCGTTGAACACTGCTTTGAGTGAGTCTCTAGGGGCAGCAGGGCCAGAGAATGCCAGTGGTGGTTCTGGAGGGGCCTCAATGCCTGGGGGGACCCTTCTGTGCCACCTGCTCCCGCTTGTAGTCCCAAGCCTCGAAGCTCCTGCTGCAACACCTCCTGAATGATGTCCGCCAAGCCCCCGAGGGTCTTCTGGGTGTCCCGGACCAGTTCTGCCATCTCTGTTTGCAGCTCCTGCCAAACCTCCGTGATCTCCTCCAGGAGGCAGCTTTCTGCTTCTGCTCTTGCCATCAGCAAGCTTTCGGGGTCGTTGCAGAAGATCTCGGAGGGCCGATGGCAGTCTCCCTCTGAGCGCCATCACCAGACATCCATGCCCCCCCTGGATGGGGCAGCCCAATCTGGGGTGGTCCATCGGTGCAGCCTGAACCTGGGGGGCCTACACTTCGCTCCTTTTTCATCCTTCAGCTTTGGCCCCTCTACATGGTTGTCAGGGGTGCCTTTGAAGTCGGGTGATTTCGGAGGGGATGTAGTCCCCCTTTCCTCGCTTCCTTCGCTCATCGCTGTTGTGGTATAGCAGGTCGAGGAGAATGGAATTCTGACACTATGTCAGTCTCAAACTTACTCCCAACAACATTCTCCAAGCAGTGATTTGTTTATGGAGAGATGAAGATGTTTCAAGCTAAGACAATCTATGTCAGAACTTACCCTCTTGGCACCAGTTATGATATTATACAGAGTTCAAACAGCCCCCCCTTGTGACCAGTCCAATCACACCAACACAGTCAGCCCGCCAAAATCTACTATGCACCTAGCCCTCCCAAGCACCTGCAAGCGTATTATCTAGCAGTGTCTGGTGTCCAAGGTCAAGCGTGCATTCTTCCCAGAGGAGGGAGGCCCCACTTAACGCAGTTACAAGCTGGCGTGACTCTTAGCAAAGCGGTCTCCACACCCACACGCTCACATACCCCCCCTCCCAACCAGAATGACCCAGAACAATAGGCATACAGGATTAGAGAAAATTAAGAACTTCATGGCAAACGAGACCTGAGTTTGACACCCCACAGTGAGGAAAAGCATTTACTAGGCATGCTCATTTGGAGAGGAGAAATGGTTAAGCATCTCCCCACATCTTTTTTCCACTCACAATTTTATTCTCCTGAAGCTAGATTTGAGTCCAGTAGCACCTTAGAGACCAACAGGATTTTTTGGGGTATAGGCTTTCAAGATCTAACCAATCAATAGGGGTGTGCTTTCAGATCTTACCGAGCAAAAAAAATTCTGAAAAATACCTCATTGGTATTTTTCAGGTATATTTCAGCATCCCAAAGGTATCTGGGATTTTTTGGGAAAACTGAGGGGGAAATCCCAAAAATTTCCCAGATATATTTGTGAAGATTGGCAAAGCCTGAAAAACAGCTGAGAAGTGAGTTGGGTTTCTCTCTCTCTTTTTTCTTCTTCTCGCGTCTAATGGACCAAAAATCCCAAAAAATCCCGGATCTGAATACTTTACTGGTAATGGGATCTGGGATTTTTCAGGAGTTCTGAAATGTTTGGGGGTCCAATACAACTGAACCAGTGTTCCGTTTAAGCTGTGCCAGGCTGAGCTGGCGCACAAATTCCCAGCCCCCAGCTCACAGATCTGCAGCTCTGTGCAGGGCCAAGAAACTTCAGATTCAGATTAATACGGTCAAAGACCAGCATAAATCATATACATAAAAGAATATACATATAATAAAATATTTAATTTAAATTTGATAAAAGATACCATAGATTTAAATAAATATTATATTAAATTTAAGAACCACTGCTTAAAATAACTTTACGAATTTTGCTGGCACCTGCAAAAAACCTTGCGCCAAGAAGCTGTGGTTTGTGGATTTGCATCGGTAAGGAGCTTCCTAGTAATCTCAGGAGCAGGGCAGTCCGGTGGCTTTCTAAGGAAAGGAAGGATGCAGTTTGCACGAATGTCTTGGTAGAAATCACACTGATACAAGGCATGTTCTATAGATTCAACCATACCAGCTCCGCAGGGGCAAACCCTCTCATGCAGGGGGGCCTTTCTATATCTCCCCTCGACCACTGCGAAGGGGAGTGCTCTCCAACAAGCTTGGGAGAAAGTCCTGCGATGAGATGGTATCTCCAATGATGATAAATAAGCAGCTGGTCACAGGGCCACAGGGTGGAACAGGTAGAAAGCTTTAGGTATTTAGGGTTGATGTTACACTCGTCAGGGAGTAGGAAAGCGCATCATGATTTTATGGTCAATACTGGAAAAAACCCAGCTCAGGCCAGCTACCCATTTAAAAATATTTCCACCTAAAAGGAGGGCAATACATCCCTGCGGCACTTAAGCTCTTTCAGGCTAAAACTATATCCCAGCTGTTGTATGGCCAGGAAACTCACTGTCACCCCACTCCTGCCCGGCTACCTCAAGTGTGGGGGAGAGGCAAAAAAGCCAAGCCTCCCCCCCTCCCCACACACCAAATGAGGTCTCCTCCCCCAGGGAGGAGGAGCTGCCAGCCATTTAAAGAGAATAGCTGACAGGGCTCCCTTCCACTGCCCCCTGCTTGGGGGGGGGGGGAACAAAATGGAGCCCTGAAATGGCTGAGTGCCCTTTAAAGCCAGCAGGTCCACCTGCTGGCTGCTGGCTTTAAAGGGCGGGAACCCCTTCAAGGCTCCCCCCCCCCATTTAGAAGCGGGGGAAGTGAAACGGAGTCCTGAAACGGTTGTGTGCCATTTTAAGCCAGCAGCTGGCACGTGGACCCTCCGGCTGCTGGCTTTAAAAGGTGGGAAGCAAAGAGCTCCATTTTCGCTTCCCTCAGTTTGAAAGTAGGGAAAGGGAAAGGGAGCCCTGAATGGTTGCCCCATCTTGCGAATCTGCCTGTCATCTGCTGGCTTTAAAGGGCAGGAAGCCATTTCAGCCCTCCAGTAGAGGGGGCCTCTCTTTCTTTCCTTTTTCTTCTTCTTTTCACCCCTGCCTGCCTTCCTTCCTCTCTCCCCATCTATTTGCTTCATTTCTATTTCTTTCTTCCCCTTTCCATTTTCCCCTTTCTTTGTTTTCCTTCTTTCCCTTTCTTTCTCCCTTTCTTTCAATTTCTTCCCACTTCTTTCAATTTCTTTCTCTTTCTTTCCATTCTTTCTTTCTTTTTCTTTCTCTCATTCTTTCTTTCCGTTTCTCTCCATTCTTTCTTTTCCTTCCTTCCTTCCTTCCTTCCTTCCTTCCTTCCTTTCTTCCTTCCTTCCTTTCTTCCTTTCCCTTTTCAAAAACTTTCCCTTTTTTCATGTTTGTATGTTTCTAACCTTGAAGTTATTTTTTTTTTAAAAAATAGGTGTGCTCACAACTTTTATGCTTGTAGATTTTTTTGGCTCACAAGGTAGGATTTCTGCTCACAACAGCTGACAGCTTAGAGGGAACACTGACCTGAACCAAAAAATACAGAGAGAAAAAATTGCACACTCCTATTCGAGAGTCAAAGCTTCCTTTGTCAGACCAACACAGCCACCCTCTGAAACTATGTCTTGAAGCTGTTTTTCTTGTTATAAAACGATACCAGGGCCCTGTTATGCATGTCTGAATGCAAGATGTAGTCAAGACGCCAAAAAAGTTTGATCTCACTAGAAACACTAAGGCAGGATTTGAAGCTGGAGAAAGCGGTGCCAAAATCTGCAAATGGACTTGCAAAGAAGTGCCTTCAGAGGGGCTTGCATCATCACTCACTTCTTGCAGCAGCAGACGACAGCCCAGGAGAAGATCCCAAAGGAGACCACAATGACGAAGGAGGCGATGACAACGTACAGCACGCTCCAGTCTGGCAGAAAGATGGGAATGTGATCTGAGTGTCAGGAATACTACAAGCAAAGTGCTTCCCCAACACCCTCCCCTAATTGTGGTTCCTTCTCCATAATGCTACAGAAGCCAGAGATGGGAACAGACTCAGACCATGCTCTTAACAAAAAGCTCTTTGCAGGATGCAGTTGCATGGCTTAATTTGTAGCCCTAAGAAGGGCACACAGACTTGAGCATACGTACCACAGTTGCTCTCCCCATCGCTGATCTGAACTTTGATAAAGTTCTCCATCCAGAAAGGGTCACAGACACAGCGCTTGGTGAAGGAGTCACAGTGCCCATGTTCTGAACAGTTCAGCTGGCATGCTGGGGAAGAAGGCAGCAGAGTCAACTGTCACGAGCAAACCTGAGCACCCAAGTGGCATAGTCAAACAGATGGGGTTGGGTATTAAAAGGAAGGCCTGCTTGCTTCAGAGCCTCGAGAGAGCAGAGCTTAAACCTCACTTCTTCCCACTGCCATGGGCATACGTAAAGGACACACTTGCTGATCATTTGCAGGGTAGTTCAAAAAGTTATTGGTTAGTCAATCATTCAGCTCAGAAGTTTGCAGGTCAGCAGGTTTTGCCTACAAATTGAGATGTGTCACATTTCTCACTCCCATGCAAAGAAACCAACCCAGCCGGCTGCTCTCTTACAATCAGGAGACATGGCAGAGTAGCAGTGTGTCAGGCAAGGACTGGGAAGATCCAGGTTCAAAACCTCCGTCTGCTGTTAAGCCAAGTGGCTGACCTTGAGCCAGCCCCCCCCCTCCACTTAACTCACAGGATTGCTGATAAAATAAAACAGAGGTTAGAAGGACCGTGCATGCTAACCCAGATCCTCTTGGAGGATGGGTGGCACAAAATACAGTAGACAGACTTACAAGGGTGGACTGGGGAGCGTCCAGTCCAAATTTCACCACCAGCACAAACTCCCTCAGATGCCCTTGGACAGACCTCTAACTCTTCAGCCACACTCCACAAATACGGGGATAGGAACTCTGGTCTAGCATGCAGGACTACTGTAATGATTACTGAGATAGAGGCATGTATCCAATCATCCAAGGATTTTGCAGAGTGGCACCTTCCCATTTCCCTCTCCTGTTACAACCCCCCCCCCCAAAAAAAACCTTTGTTCCCGGAAGACTCTCAGGAAAAGCATCAGTGGCAAAGAGATTTGCAATGGGAAGGGTGAAACCAGCATTTGCCCCCTCTTCCACAAACAGAAATCTCTTATTGCTGGAGGAGGTGCATTGATGGATACAAAATGCTCTGATCAGCTGAAATGGTCTGCCTGCGCAGGGACAATGAATGGAGCTAACAGCATGGCAAAGCCATTGCTGCCCAGTTGCATACACACACTCGGATCTTTTACTTTCAGTTTCACTGGGGTGGTGAACCTGCACCTGGACTCCCAAGGCTGCAAGTAGGGGATCAAATGATAGAATATTCTTCAATGGAAAAAAATTATCTGTCCACAGAACACTAGCTACCCTGGTTTTCTCTCTGGCATACTACCTTTTTATGGGCATGATTCTTTTTTTAATATGGAAGAATATTCCGTTTTGTGAGACTCCCTCCCCTCATTGTCTGAAATGGTACAGCTCAGATACAGGCTGACTGTCTCAGTAAGAATTAGGCATTTGTCCCAGTGCTATCCCTGGTCTAACCATTGTTTGAAGCACTGCAAAGGTTTCAAAACTGCTAACAGAGGAAAGTGCGAAAATTATGTACGCTACAGACAATATTACTTCTATCAACATTGGGGGGGAAACCACCATCAGCTCAAGTGCTTTTGTTAGAACAGCTGAGAACAGAATACACCTAAATCAGTCTCTTGAGAATTCATTCAAGGGCTGCACAGGAGAGAGCCCTTCTGCTTGGAGGTAGCAACAGAAGGGCTCTCATTGGAAGGAAATGGGATGTGGTGATAGTATGTAGAGAGCCAGTTTGGTGTCGTGGTTAAGTGGGCGGACTCTAATCTGGGAGAACCGGGTTTGATTCCCCACTTGGCTGGATGACCTTGGGAAAGCCGTAGTTCTGATAAGAGCTGTTCTTGAAAAAGAGCAGTTTCTGTCAGAGCTCTCTCAGCCCCACCCACCTCACAGGGTGTCTGTTGTAGGGAGGGGAAGGGAAAGGAGTTTGTAAGCCGCTCTGAGACTCCATTGGGTAGTGAAGTGCGGGGTATAAATCCAATCTCTTCTTTTTCTCTATGTGGTAAAGGCAGCCACCCTAGCCATTCCCTCAACTTACTGACTGTGTTGATCTCCAGTGCTCTGAAAATGAGGAAGTCCGACTGTTGCTTCCGCAGTTCATTCCGGAGAGTCGACGCAACATCATGCCCTTTGAAGATCTGGCGAGGAGGCTGGTTCTTCACATAGAATACCATCTTGGTGCTGCAATGAACAAGAAAACTGGATACACAGGGAGCAAAACAAAAGGTGGCTGGCCTGAATTACTGCTGCAGGGTGAAGGAAGGACAAAAGAAAGGCTCCCGTAATACAAAATCTTCAGCAACCTGCAAAGCATTTCTTGTCCCCTGCTCTGCCCCCTCCTCCTTTCCATTAATTCCCCACCTTTTTGCCAATAAACAAGAAGTTAAATCTGGAAGCCAAATAATTATGCAAAAACAAGGGGCTGTGCACATGCACATCTGCTCCATTTGCATGATTTATTTACATTGCAGACTTCAGATTTTTTTTCCAGGGTGGAAAGTGCATAGCTCTGCTTATAAGGACAATGAGTGTTAAGTCTCCTCCCCCCCTTTTTAACCAGTGATCCAAACAAGCAGTCACAAAGACAAGTTTTGCAAAACTCCATGATGTCTTCTTGGCAAGGGAAAAACTACAGACAGACAGACGGAGGGAGGGAGGGAGGGAGAGACCGACCGACCGACCACTGAACAGGGGAAAAAATGTAACTGTGACCCATTTACTTAATGCTTTCCTTCCTGCAGCCAAGTCTATATTGATCAGAAGCAAACTTCTTCCTCTTCCACTTGGGGAAAGATCAGTAAATGACTGGCCTTAGACAAGGCCTTAGGATGGTAGGAGAGAGATGACAACACTAGAACTAAACACCTGCATTTCTCAGCTGAAGCCTTTCAGGGAAAAGTTTCTTTCAGGCCATTGAAAAATGACCTTCACATTAGTGCACCAGAAACTACAAAATTTGTGTCCAGCAGAACCTTAAAGAATAGCACAATTTCCCAGGGTATAAGCTTCCATGAGTCAAAGCTCATCTCGCCATATAACAAAAAGGTCACTTTGGGGGAACCTGGAACAGACTGGCAAAAGTAGTAGTAACATCAAGGAAGACTGGGTGACCTTCTATCTCCAACCCCAATGTGTGGCTGTTCTTTGGTGGTGGGAAGTGCCCTCGACTCACAGCTGACTTACGGGAACCCCGGAGGATTTTCAAGGCAAGAGGCAAAAAGGGTGGGTTGCCGTTGCTGGCCCCTGCGTAGTCACCCTGGATTTCCTTAGTGGTCTCCCATCCAAGCTTCCAAGATCTGGTGAGACTAGCCTAGCCTGGGCTATCCTTTTCAAAGGATTTATTTGCATACCAGGTGGGGCTTAGAAGCCAAGCTTTGGAGAAGGATATTCAGCAAATTAAGAACATCAGTACTGGTTTCCAGATTCAGCTCTTTATCCTTCACTTATGATGAACTTCAAGTCACTTGATTGCATTGCCAGACCTACGCAGAGCCTTAAAAAACTTGGGAGAGCTGGTGGGATATAGTGGCTGAGGTCTGTCACCGATTCAAATCTTGCCTCAGGCAAGCTGCTGCTTTTCAGCCTCAGCTTTCCTATCTGCAATATGGGGATAATGATACTGACCTGCCTGTTATCAGTATTTTTTCCATCTCCTTAAAAAAAAACAGCTGATGATGCCTTCCTGGATTGCGACTAAGACAACAAAATTCAAAGAGAGGGCGAAAGCTTCTCCCCCCATGGCTTCCTACCTCTGCTCAGTATAGGGCTGAATCTTCTGCACAGTGATGTCCGAATCCAAGACGCCCAGCAGAACACCTATCTGACGGATGAACATACCCTTCTGCCGTTCTGTCAGCTGGCTGACATTCACATCAAGGATTATCTCCACGAGGTTGTTTTTCCTTGGATCTGGAACATGCAGCGATTGCAGTAGGAATGGTCAGAAACAAGGAATGCCCTTTAATTACATATTACACTTCCTGCCTCTGCCCCTACTGATAGCTTATTGGATGTGACCTTCTTTGCCCATGAACACACTGCCTGCCTTGTACCTGGCCACTCAAGCTTTTGAAGTAAACAAACAGCTGACTGTGAACACACATGGGGTTTCGCTCATGTACTGTGTGCTGGAAGTAAGCATCAGTGAATGCAGTGGGACTTACTCCTGAGTAAGCATGCATAGGACTGGACTATGAGTCACTTGGGTTACATATAACCAGACCAATACAGAGCCTTAAGCCTGGACAGCTGGTTAGGTGCAGTGGCAAACACTGTGAGCTGGGAAGTCCCTAGTCCAAATATCCCCATATTAGGTAGCCTAAGACACACCACTGTTTTTCATCCTCAGCCTTCCTATCTGCAATATGGTGGTCATAATATGGGGGTCATGACTCTGGCCCTCTTGTTATAACGATCACATAGATAAAGGCTGAGAAGTAGATGAGCAGCTGCACTTCCCTCAGAGTGAGATCCTCACCAGGCTTCACTTCTACGGTGGCTCTGTCTGTGTCACTTTCTCCTTTGGCATCTGTAACTTTAAGATGAAACATGTACGTCCCTTCCACCAGGTTGGAGAGGAAAAGCACCGGGTGATGATCTGAATTATTTAACACCTCCTGTATTTAACAAAAAGGGTGCCCATGTGTGTTAAAAGATATACAAAGGCAGCATATTTTTCATCCCAGTGCAATATAGTATAGAATGCACATAATATAGAATGCCAGCCCAGGGAGTTCCCTCTCCCCAGACAGGAACAGATGCAATACCCAGAAGCACTTCCCATGCAACCTCATTGATATCCGTTGAAAATCCTTCGTAGAGAGGAGAGCTGGAAGCAGGGTTGTCTTTCATGATTTCTGGAAAGAATCTAGAAGTGCATCAAAAACCTGTCCAACAGAAGGCTGGCCATCAGTCCAACCTCTGTTTAAAGACCTCTGTAACAGAAACCCTAAAGCCTTATTAGGGCTCTAGAGTGCCACCTAGAACATCTGGGATCTTGGATGCAGGGGGGTCTACATTAGAATAACACATTTATTTCCATTTGACATTGGGCCATCCTGCCAAACATAATAACTTTTAGACAAAGGACAAGGTGGTTGGGACCAGACCACCTATTTATCATGAAAATCCACAGCCATTATCAGATGCTTGAGGGGTGGGACTATCATTTTAAATAACTTTCCGATTGCTAACAGTAGCCTCTGACATCAGAGATGGAGATTTGCATGGGATGGGCTAAATCAACGTGTCACTCTTAGAGAGGAGTCTGGCTTAGGTCTAATTCCAGTGACCATAAATATTTGGACATTTGGGATTTTCCTTTGTCATTACAAGAAACTGGGGGGCCCCAGAGGTTGGGTAGGGGTTAAAGACTCCTCCAACATCTTGTTACTGCAAGAAACTCTGTACATGCTCTGAAGAACCTGCTACCGCCTAGGTAACATACATAGCTGAATTAGATCAACTATTACTCTTTATTTAAAGACTATGTGCCTGGCTACTGTGTACCTTTTCATTATACTTTTGTTTTGCCCTTCTCCCATCTCTTTTTTCAATGCAGCCACCCTTTCCCCCCCCCTTTTATAAAGTTATTTTTGCTTCATTTAGTACAATCTATTTTTCTGGGATATTTCTCTTAATCTCTTCCCTACATGCTAGATTGCACGGGTGATATGTAGTTTGTTATTAGGTATTTTCCAAGGTTTCTACCCTGTTACTTCATTACTGGTCTAGTACTGCTCTACAAGGATACCTTCTCAGTGGGTTAGTCTAGATGTTCTCATGAGATACCTGAATCATGGTGACTGGTTACCAGGGTGCTTTCCAGGGAACCCTTGGTCTAAGGGAGTTTCCCAGCAAGGAAAGGACCCCCCCCCCCCATAACAACCTTCTGTGAAAGAGTCCGCCATCTCCGCAGGGAAATCTGTTCCAATGCTAAACAGGTATTAGGGCAAAAAGGTCTCATAAAACCTACTTCCTTTTAATTTTCACCCATTAGTCCTAGTCCTACCCTCTTAGAGCAGTGATGGCGAACCTTTTAGAGACCGAGTGCCCAAACTGCGACCCAAAACCCACTTATTTATCACAAAGTGCCAACACGGCAATTTAACCTGAATACTGAGGTTTTACTTTAGAAAAAACAACTCACACATTAACTTAAGATGATCCAAGCAAAGTAAGGAAAGCAATCCCAAATGCTTTCATTTACTTAAAATTATTTGGCAGAGAATTCGACACTTTAATGATGGTCTGGGCCTGGCTGGGGCGATGGCACGCGTGCCCACAGAGAGGGCTCTGAGTGCCACCTCTGGCACCCGTGCCATAGATTCGCCACCACTGCTCTAGAGTAAGGAAAAAAGTCTAGGTCCTTCTGCCTGACAACCCTTCAGATCTTTGAAGGCAGCAGTCGTGGCAGCCCTTAACCTTCTCGTTGTCCAAGCGAAACATGCCCAGCTCTTTCAGTCTTCATGGGGCTTCAGCTTTCAGATCCCTCACCATCGTGGTCACCCTCCTCTGGACATGCTTCACGTTTGCCAACCACCTTCTTAAAATGTGGTGCTCAGAATCGGACACAGAACTCCAGATGGGGCCTGAGCAGTGCAGAATACTTCCCATGATCTGGACAGCAAGCTTCCCTTACGGCTTCCCATCTAGGTGCCCTTTCTTGTAGCCAGGACTTGTAAAGAATGAATGACTGGCCTCTCAACCTCGGGATCGGAGCAAAATTCAGCTTTTGATGTTGGGGGATTGGTAGCCTTCATTCAGAACTTAGATTTAAAAAAATAAGTACAAAGAGATATGGTCATCTGACATAACTGCAAACAGGATAAAAAACCAGGAACACTTCAAGAGGCAAGAGGGACAGTTTTAAAGATTATACAAATCATACCAAACATATAACACGAGGTACAGCTGCCGTTATGGGGCTCCTCTGTGGAACAGGTTATAGAAAGTTTTTGCCAGGTTCTGAAGAACAATTCTAGTGCATAGGACTGTATTTCTCTATGAGCTAAGCACAAGCTAGGTATATTCTCTGACCTTCAGCTAAGCCATGACAGATCTTCTGCAGATATGTCAACACTACAGAATACAAAGGGACACCATTTCACATTACCCACCCCAGCCGCAGGGCTGCTTTCATCCCGAGTCCACAGAAAACTGATGATTCCCTTGTCATCTGTGGATCTCGACCCATCGAGCTCAGCTGTGTTTCCTGGAAGGGTGATGACAATGTTCCCAGCAATTTTTGCAATGGGGGGCTTGTTCATCTCTGAACAAAAAGGAGAACAAAGTTGGAAGTTAGAATAGTAAAGCAGCAGAAGTGGTTTGCCCATGACCATTGGCCACATTGTTTGCCAGCTGGGGGACAGTGTGAGATGTAAGACCTGGTTCTGTCCTCCACCATGACCTCTGTAGCACAAGACCAGCCAAGCTATCTGAAAACGTTAACAGCTTTCAAGCAGATGTCACAAATGAAAACTTAACCAAGGATTAATTACGTGATCAATTCTGACAATGGCTAGAACCATTCTCCCTGCCCTCTAAGCTTCATTTGCAGGGGAGTTTCTGCATGTAACAGTATTCACGCATGTGAGGTATGCCTGCAAAGCAGTACAGCCCAGACACACAAGTTGACCATCTCAGTCAATTTTGTGAAGCCCAGCCTTCACAAAAGGCCACCCCCCAAAATGCCTCTGCACTCTCCAGCTACACACCTTCCTTGACAATGACCATCACCGAACTCTGGCTCTGCAAGTTCCGCTCGTCTTTGACCGTCAATGTGAATTCATACGTTCCGACCTCCAGCCCAGTTACTGTGGTGATGCTGCTGTTGGCATTCTCCAGTTTCACGCCATCTGGGCCCCTGGTCAAAACTCAAAAGGTTTAGCCTGGATGGTACATCACAGAAACTCTAGCCCGGAGAAAAGAGGCAGTGGGATGGTGGTGGTGGTGGTTGTTCTCTTGGTGCTCTTACATTCTCACAAGATGCCAGACTTCCACATAAAAAGGTAAAGGTTCCCTTGCTCGAAAGCCAGTCGAGTTCGACTCTAGGGTTACGGTGCTCATCTCCGTTTCAAAGTCAAAGAGCCAGCGCTGTCCGAAGACGTTTCCGTGGTCATGTGGCCGGCATGACTAAACGCCAAGGCGCACGGAACGCTGTTACCTTCCCACCGGAGTGGTGCCTATTTATCTACTTGCAATTTCTTGCTTTCAAACTGTTGGTTGGCAGGAGCTGGAACTAGAGATGGGAGCTCACTCCGTCATGCGGCAACCCGGGTCTCGAACTGCTGAACTACTGACCTTCCACAGCCTGCAGTTCAGCGTCTTAGCCACTTGAGCCACCGCAGCTCCTTCCACATACTTCCACATAATGTAAAAGGCCCATACCTTTGTTTGGAACATGAGATAAATTAGGATGTAACACTGAAAACTCTGGGGGGTGGGTGGGAGGGAAGGGAAAAAGAGAGAAACAGAACTGTTCCCTCAGTTCAGACCAAGCCCCAGAATGTTTTCTTTAGAAAATTTCCCCAACTCAGCTGGAGCCCCTGTAATTCTGCCACATGCGTTGCCTATTGGGTTGGGCAGGCCCTGCTTAAGGCAAACCTAATTTTTGCAGCCTGTGCAGATGTGCATGTTTTGGAGGTGGTGGACAGTATGCCAATAAAAGGTATGACTGACTGACTGACAGGTGGCGGAGAATGGGTTGTAGGGTTCCTCCTCTTTTTAGTGTGCAACATCAGGCACGTGCACAAGTGTGTATGTAAGAAAGATGCCTACCTGGTTTTTTCCCAAAGGTAAGAGACTATCTTCTGGTCATCTGAGCTCTTGCTGCCATCTAGAGTGGTGCTGTCCACTGGGAGGGTCAGCTCTTTGTCTGGACCCGCATCTGCCTCAGGAGGTTTGTTGTTTTCTGGGCAAAAAGTCACAAAACGAGATGAGAGTAAAGGCAGACACGGGGAAGGAACCAAACAAGGAGAATTCACGCAAAGTGGCCTTGTGTTCCCAGAACACTGTTCCATCTAACTTAGTTCTAGCTGACTATGGACCAGCTGTGCCTTGCCAGGATCTCAGATAAAAATAAGTTCTTCTTCATCACCTGCCACCAGGGACCTTCTACGTACAAAAGTCTCACTATGGGTCCTTTGTAAACAAACAGTAAAATAAAACAAGTCTGTGCAGACCAGTTTCTTAACCAATGATTTGGAAGTGGGTCCAGAATTGCACACTCCTTCCCAGTTCCAAATTCTGGGCAAAATGGGGATCTGGCTGGCCTTGACTATGGTGAAGGTTGAAGGTAAGGACTGTAAGGAAAGCAGCCCCTGAGCCGTGGCTTCCTCCTGATCTCTCAATCACTGTTAAGAAATGTGGTTCTCTGAAACAGACCCAAAAGTGCAGACCCTTTGATTCTGGAACGGCTCAATAATGAGTACCTGAAAAAAAATGGGCAGGCAGCAGATGATGAATATAGAAAGCTGAGGGCATTTATGTGAAGCAACCTCAGTCCATTCAAAGAACACACTTCTGTATATGCAGCAGGGCTTTTGAATATTCTTTTTCCTGATTGTTACTGTGCACAGTAAGCTTCTTCTGAAACTGAAGGAATTTATTTTGTAATGCAGGTAAGGAAGGACTGTCATCTTGGATAAAACTGATCTAAAAATAATAATAATCAAAACTGCAAACCTTTCCCACTGGCATGAATGGCAGAGTTAAACAGCCGATTTTAACTCTTTCCAGTTGAAATCAATGGGATGTACATGGGCTCATCTTTGGCTGGATGGTGTGCACACAACTTACCAAACGTGGTTAAAAAAGCATGTTGGATTATGGCCAAATAGTCCAACAAAGTGCACTGGGACCAGTGTTCCCTCTAAGCTGAGTTAGTGTGAGCTAGCTCAGTTTTTTGCCTCCTGCTCACACATTTTTGTCTTGGCTCAGGAAGGATGGCTCCAGAGCAAACTAATTTATGCAGGAGCCAAATCGCTCGGTCACAACTTTAATGCCAGTAGCTCACGAAGTAGAATTTTTGCTCACAAGACTCCGCAGCTTAGAGGGAACATTGACTGGGACATGACATAATCGGATCTAAACATTTTGGCTTTCAAATATACAGTTGAGAGCCAGTGTGGTGCAGTGGTTTGAGTGTCGGACTAGGATCTGGGAGACCCACGTTAGAATCCCCACGATGCCATGGAAGCTCAGTGGGTGACCTTGGGCCAGTCACACATTCTCCGCCTAACTTATCCTGCAGGATCACTCTGAGGACAAAACAGAGGAGAGGAGAATGATGTAATCCACTTTGCATCCCCATTGGGGGAAAAGATGGGAGAGAAATTAAGTCAAATAAAAAATAAAATAATTGGGAATGAGTGGTCATTTTTCCTGTCTCTGGTTTAGACTGAAAGTCTGCCCGTAAGGGTTTAACTACTAGAAAATGTTGGGTGGGGGACAGTAAAAAGAGAGAGATCTCTTGTAGATTCTTTTTAAATCTAGAAATGCTTTCAAGCATTTTTGTTTTATTTACATAACTTGGACCTTCCCATGTGGCCCAATGAAGGCCCACTGATTGTTGTGAGGATAAAAAGGAGGTGAGGAGAATGATATAAGCCACTTTGGGTTCTCAATGGGGAGGAAAAAGAGCATAAATGAAGTAAACAAACAACTTATTCAATGTTCATATGAAATTCAATTGCCCTACACACACGAAGCAATCTAAGCAAGTCTTTGAACTGTCTCATTTGATTTAATGGGGCTTACTCCCAAGAAACTGGTTTTAAGATTGCACCGCCAGCCTCTTTATCCTGCCCTGGCCTAGACAATGAAGAATTTGTAGAACAAATTCAAAACTTGAGAGCATTATATACAATGGACAGTAAACAACTACTCTATGCATAGAATATTTTATTTTCCCACATTCTTCTCCTTTCCTGCAGCTCATTCCAGTCCCTAGAATGACCATTACTGGCATTGCAGGATCTGTGAAGAGAACAGCTGCAAGTGCTGGTGGGCAGGACTGAGGAGGAAAGAGGGAATGAAATCAAGGCTTTCCTTGATAGAGCAGTGCTTGTGGAAGGGGAAGCAATTTTACCTCCGTCCTCCTCCTCTGTCTCTCCAGCCCAATGCTGCCTCGCTGTTCCTCTGTGCAGCCCCCCAACCCCAGGAGCTATCTTTACAGGGCTTGGAAGGGGCTGCAAAAACAGAGGGAGTGGCATTCTATGCACAGAGTAGCAGGATATTGCCCTCCTAGTTAAGCTTACCAGGCTGCACGATCACAGTCACCTCGGCAGTGGACTGGTGGCCAGCAGAATCTGTCACCATCAGCTGGTAGGTGTAGTCACCTTCACGCATTGCAGAGAGCTGCAAAGTCGATGTCCTCACTCCCTTGGAAACAAGTCCACAAATCCAAGAATTACATTCTCTACTTTGCAAAGACAGGGAAGAACGAGGAGACAGGTAGCAGACTGCCCAGGTCATGCAGATATTATTGAGCATCTCAGACTGACATTCTAGGTCAAGGCAGACAATAAATGCCATTTGATACAACAGTGAACAAGAGAGTTTATCACCTATTCAGACCGTTTGCCTTGGATGTTCAGGATTAACCCAAAGACCTCACTTCAAAGAAACGCAGTCACCCGCTTTATCCTGAAGGCAAGGAATGTGCTTATAGGAAGGCAAAGTTCTCAGAGCTCCCATTTGTGAGCCTGCTTTTGACTCGGAAAAATCTTGGATAAGAAATTAGATATAGACAGCAAAATGAGAAAATGGGATTTCTTAACTACGGACAGAGTGATATAGGGGTAAGGCGGTAGGATTGGACAGGGGGAAATTACCAAAAATGGAAGATAAGTAAAAGAACAAGAAAGCCTCAAACTGGTGCTGAGGGGAAAACAACAACATTGGAATGGAAGTCATAACGAGCCCAACAAGTTTCAACTCGAAAATCTTCAGATTTAATTAAAAGGAACAGAGAGAATATTTTTAAGAGCTGAAAGTGTTCTGAGAAAGGTTCTGCTTCTCCTGGTGTGCACACATATGCTCACATACACAAACAACCCCTATCACTTGTCCCACTACTGTCTTGGTCAAAAAAGTATGACAAGTTTTTTGTCTTGGTCAAAAAAGTATGACCGGGTTTGATTCCCCACTCCTCCACTTGCACCTGCTGATGTGACCTTGGGTCAGTCACAAGCTCTGGCACAGCTGTCCTTGAAAAAGAGCAGTTTGTGTCAGAGTTCTCTCAGCCCCACCCACCTCACATGGTGTCTGTTGTGGGGAGGGGAAGGGAAAGGAGTTTTCTAAGCCGCTCTGAGACTCCAAGTGAAGGGCGGGGTATAAATCCAATCTCTTCTTCTTCTTCACACTATAAAAGCCTTGTATGTTAACAACAAAATCTTAATAAAATGTTTGAAAACTGGGGGGGGGGGGGGGGGATTCAGCTGCAAAACACCCCCCCCCAAAAAAAATATAAAAGCCTGCCGGTTGTTTACCACAGGTTGAAAGTAGGATGAGTGATTACATCACAAACAGCGATCCCTCTTTCAAATTTCTTTCAGCCTGCCAGAGAATTGACAATTCTCCATCTCCAGCCTTTGAACTTCCTCCAAATTCTTTCTCTACCCAATGAAATTCCTACTGAGTGTCTGAGTGATGGTAATGTTAGTACACTTCAGCTTCCGGAGGAATGGCCATACTTCCGCTGCAGTGGAGAACTCTGGAGTTGTAAAGACCTGCAAATCAACTGCTGTGTGAACTGGTTTAAGAGCTTATTTGTCTCACAGAAAAGTGGGACTTTGCTGGACTCTGTTTTTTCAACTGAGACAGCTCTTCACTGCTGGCTCCTTCTTCCCAGAATCCAAATGCTGTTAACTGAACACCTGCAGCAATAATAATCACATGCCAGTCAGCACCTAACACCAAATGCTGACAAGATCAGGCCTTAAGGTCTGAACCTCAAAAAATCTGCTTTTTTCCTCTTTCCATTTTGTTTAAAAGAATTATAACCTCTGGCCTGATGAAAAATACCATTGTGTCATTTTGGTCAGACCTAACAAGGATATTACATGGATTTTGTTTTGTGTTCTGGAATTTGTGTGCGCCAACAGTAGTTTACGGTGCTTTATTTATTATATCCCACCTTTCCTCTTGGTTCAAGGTGGCTTACAATAATGGTTAACATTTCCAATCAAACTTGAATAAAATAGCAAACCCCAAGTCTTCCCCCCCTTAAAAGATGCCTGCTGTTCAAACCCTCTCAAATGCCCTGGCAAACAGGCAGGCCTGGCAGTGCCTCCTGAAAATTTACAAGGAGCCCCCCCCCCCTTTCAGGGAGTCCATTCTACAGACTTTCTACCCCAGGAGGATTCTGCCTTCTTGTTTCCCAGGATTACTTTGAAAGCAAAAAAATAGAAAACACCTAAACAAATGTTAGGAATATTTCAAAATATTGCGGGGGGGGGGGGAATAAAAGTTAAAACATTCTTGAGGGTTTGGATGAGTCAGAATGATCAGAAATGAGCTGTAAGGGTAACACTGATAACCTACAGTTTCAGGTAGCCCTTATTTGTATCTGACAAAGGGAACTTTGACTCTTGAAAGATTATACCCTGGAACTACCCTGGTGCTACTGGACTTGAATCTTGGTCTTAGCACTGGAAATCTATGGCACTTGATAAATGACACACACAGGAGCACATACCCAGATTCATACAGTACACTATGTAATCCTATGCAGAACAATTCCAGTCTAAGGATACTGGTTTCAATGGATTTAGCCTGAAGTAACTCTACCTAGGATAGCATTACAGCTTTAGCTGTCAAGCCAGCCACCAAATTCAGCCATCCAACCCATTAAGAAATTATCAGAAATTAAGAATATATTTGTATTTCAAAAAGTTGAACAAGGAAACACTGGGTGCAGTTGGAACTTTGAGGTTTTCAGGGATTAGAATAATGTTTTATATGAATATGATCTAAGCATATTGGGGCACTGTTTACAGAAACATCGTGGACAAAATTCAAATGCCCAACCTTCTCACCTGCATCTCCACTACTTTTCCTTTGCTGTTGGGGCTCAGGGACCATTCGTAGCTGACAATGCCATGGTCATCTGTGCTCTGGTTCCCATAAAGGGTGATGGAGTTTTGTGGCAAAGTGATCACTTGGTTAGGACCTGCATTTGCCGTCGGTGGGTAATCCACAGCTTTGTTTACAGTCAGGCTGGCGGTGGTGGAGTTGCTGGCACCATCTGAGTCCACCACAGTGAGGCTAAAGAAAGAGGAAATTTAAAGTCCAGGAGTGAAGAAATCAAGGAGATAAACTGGCTGGATCTCAGCTTGAATGGCAGAGAACTGTGTAGAAGTCTGAATCTCTGAGGGTTCATATAGGGGGAAAGTCAAGGATAAAAACCAGCCTGTTGTGAAATAAATAGTGGAGGGAGGAAGAGTGAAGCCTGGAAGACCCAGGTGAAAACATACACAAACACCAAAACACTGAAAACATACAATGTGTTTATAAAACTCTATTCAGAAATGACTTTAATTATAAATAAAGATGTCAGGGCCAGATATTGTTACAGATGCTATTCCTATTCATGAAAGCAAATCTAATGATCTGCCATCCTTCCTGGGTCAAGAATTAATTCATGAGTTGACTACTTCAAATCAGGTGCACCCAGCACCATTTAATCTAACTAACTTCCCAACACATTCTGAACAAGTTGCAGGCAGAGCCCTTTTAACGTGGTCTGAAAAAACACCTCTCTTCCCCTTTCCTTCCACAAGGAGACTGATCATGAGTTCTAGAGAATCTAAAAGCTTGTATGCTGTTGTGTGACATTTTCATTAGTTCGAATAGAAGGTATCATGCAACTTTTTTGATTTTAGATATTCTGTGGACCAACATGGCTACCTACAGCCTCCACACACTCAGTGGTCTCTCTATGCTCTCCGTGCATGCACACTTGCAGATTGCCACTTGATACTGCAGCACTACCAAGGGATAAACATGCACATGTGAACCAGCCTTCTCTGAGGAAATGTCCAGGAACTGAGAGTCACAAGATATGAATGTAGGAAGTGCTGTAAGAACTGGGTTAGACCAATGGTCTACCTAGAACAGTACTCCATCTGCCTGCTGGGGCAGGTCAGATACCTTAGGTGGATCCACAAAATTAAGTAGGCCATTATCAGTCCTGTTATTCTTGGAATCCAGGCCCAAAGAGACACACTAGTCTTCTGACACTGATGATTCCTGACAGAGCTGCCCCATGAATAGACTGACCCCTTTTCATTATTATTTGTGCTAGTGGCCACCGGAAGATCCTGGGTCAACTGTGTATTACACACTTCCTATTCATTGTCTTACACAAACTGCCTGAGAAGCAGCAACACAACCTATTTAAAATACTTAGGAGCCACCTTCCCTCCTAGCTCCTTTGTGCTGTGCTGTTTGTTGGCCATGGAGTAACTGTCAAGTCCTTTAACTTCCATCTGCTGATGGGGAAGGTCTAGGGGGCAGGGAGGCAAACTGGAGCCACTAGATAAAGTCCACAGGGGAAGGAAGACTTTGGAACGGAACCAGCCAATTCGTTGCTCTTTGCAACAGAGAGTACTTCTTCATGAGGCCAAAAGCTCATGGCAGAGAAGCTGATTTGCAGGCAGAAGGTCCCAGGTTGAATCCTCGCGTTTGATACCAAGTCTGAGCAAGATTTTTCTCTGAAACTTTGGCAAGATGCAGCAAGTAGGGAGGCTACTGGACCAAGGGTCTGACTCAGGATGATGGGTGGTATTTGCAGTGTTTCCCATTTCCCCATTACTGCTGCTGAGCCAGGCAATATGCTTTCTGCATGTGTTCATGTTTGTGGGGATGAAAGCCACTGTTCCATATGCTGCATTAGCCCCCTGGTGTGGGCAGCTCTGCCTTACGGAATTCCAAAGGAATCTTTTCTAAGTGCATTTACCAAATTCCCTGCAAAGTGGGAGCAACAATCAAACTATTTGCAAATGTGTAACAGCAGCTTGTAGTTATGAACAACTGGTTTTGAAGCCAGCATTCATTGCTGAATGTAACATGTTTCACATGGCTTTCAGAGCACTAAACGAAAGCCTTTATCATAAAACAACTGGCAAACTTTAGCAAACATTTTAACATGAGCATCATGGAGAATGCCTGGGGATAGAGACGGCCAAAATGCAAGCCTCAGTCCAGGGCAGACGTAGCAAATACAAACCAAGAAGTCTTTGAAACACGGATTCATATTGTTTTCCTGACAACAGAGGCTCCACTTCCTCTCTCTCTAGGAGATCTAGAACAAGAGTATGGTGTTGCAGTTAGTGTGTCGGACTAGGATCTGGAAGACTCCAGGTTCAAATCCCTGCTCTGCCATGGAAGCTGTCGCCAGTCACACATATTCAGCCTAACCCACCTCACATGGCTGTTGTGAGGATAAAATGAAAAAGAAGAGAATGATGTAAGCTGCTCTGGGTTCCGGAGGGGGGGGGGAAGGGGGTATAAATGAAGGAACTAAATAGTCTCGAAAATGGTTTATGTAAATCAGTTAGCCAAGCAACCCTGGAAACAACTTTTGAGATTAGGAACCCACAGAGGAGCCATTTCAAAGGTGCAACACAAAGCTAAGGACCATACCATTTGACCAGTGATGCTCTACACAGTGTACATTGGAAAAAATATTTTTTTTCACTAGCTTTTGAACTGGCACATCTATCAGTGATATGGATTTCCCTCTCCATGATTTGAATATTTCTGCCACAAAGAAAACAGTAGATGCGCTGATAAACCCTCACTCCAACTGATGCTTGCTACACTAAACTAAACACAGAGAAAATTGAATTATTGCAGGACTCAAAACAATCCTCCTTTAGCATACTTGAACCTTTTATGAAAGAAAAAAGAATCTCATCTCAAGCTATTCACAAATGTGTTCCTACATTAGGACTTTCAGAATAATCAGTTAGCCCTTGAACCTTTTATCCCCACCCAGTAATCCATTTATGATATCCATGGTGCAGTTTAATAGGCATTTTATACCGAATCTCATTTTTAAATGATGTAGCCTGAGGAAGAAAATGTTCAGAGAGAAAAAAATTAAGGCCAATTTATGTTACATTTTTCCACTCTCCCCCCACCCGATCACTTGCATGGTCTACATGTTTGTTCTATTTAACTTAAGAGCTTGCTAGGTTACAAATACTGCAGCAGCTTCCCTGATCAAAGGAAACAAAGGACAGCCCCCAAAAGTTACTTGAAGTTTATTTTGAGAACTATTACCCAGCACAAGTAAGCCATTTGTGTGTGCTAAAGAAAAATAAACAAAAAGACTGTGAATTGGCCCTTAGCCTCTCCTTTCTACACACAGGAACAAAGAACACAAAATAAATCTGATTTCATTCACTGGTTCTGGCAGTCTGGCTTGGCGCTGGTTTTGGACCTGAGAATCTAGTGAACCAGAGGGTGCAAATCCCACACCTGGCACTTTACCTGAACGTGTAGTTTCCAGGTACCAAATTGGTCAGTTTCAGAATAGGAGTATCTGCAGATACCTTCTCTTCCCTCAGAGGTCCCTTCAGTTCTTCCCAGTGGTAGCTGACAATCTGGTCATCGTCCGTGCTTTCTAATGCATTAAAACAGCTAATTAGGATTTCCTTTGAACAAAAGCAGTCCCAGTAAATGCAAATAAGGAAGCCAGATGAGAGTTTAAAATCTACTTCAGACCAATATAAGGCTGCCACACAGGCATGTCCACTTTTGATAAGTGGCAAAAAGTAAATATTTTTAAATTGAGAATCTATGGTTAATGTCACGAATAATGTGAGAAACAGAGACTTTTAATTTGAATTTAAGTGGCTGCTGAATTAAAATGAGTGAGGTTGTAGTTCAGTTGTCAAGTACCAGGTTCAATTCCTGGCAACTCTAGATAAAAGGGGATCAGGGAGCAGGACCGGGGAAAAAACTCTTTGTCTGAGCCCTCAGTGAGAGCAGAGAACAGTGAGCTAGTCTGAGCAAGGATCTGACTCAGCATTAAAGCAGCTTTATGTGGTCAGAATGATTCTGTGAATGCATGGCTTTCCATGCACACGACTACACACAATCTTCAAGATGCACCTTGCCAACTTTACTAGAGAGAAGCACAGAATCCAAGCCACATCTTTCTTCCACAAGCCCTCTAACGCTAAAAATGGGAAGAAGGAGTCTCATATTTAAGAGTGCGTGAGGAGTTATTAAAAACATGCCACAGAGGAACAGCATCATGCAGCAGACCTGGGAAATTCAAAAGCAGCATTTATATGTTGGCTGTAAAAAACTTTAACCCTCTAAATATTGGATTAATATTCTGTACTTGGAAGTGCAGGCTGGCAGAGGCCTGAGGTAATTAGGAAGCCACACTTTTGTCATTCAGCAAACAAAATAAAACAATGACTCAGGAGAGTATTTTTTACAAAGGGAATAGGGCTATAGACTAACAGAAGAGGTTGGGAAGGGGCTTTTATAAAGGGCACAAGACTAGGTAAGGCATTTATTGTGTGTTCTCTGCTCTTACAGCATCCTTTTCTACTTTGTAATTCCATTTTCTACATCACTTGACAAGCTTGAACTCTCTAATTTTTGTAATCCTAGTCCTGTTGTTTCACTTCTTAGACCCCTCATGCTGTTTGACTGCACTGTTTTACATCATGTAATCTGCCTTGAACCTCAGTGAGAAAGAAGGGCCATGACAGAGGACAAACTGATTCGAGAGTATGATAGAAAAGCAGTAAAGAAGTGCTTTAAATGAATAAATATCCTAACATCAGCCAACGTCCTTTAGAACCCCATTCCTTAACAGGCGCTCTGCCTTTCCCCATCCGTCTTCCCTACTGCTCCACAACATAGATGATGCTGACTGAGGCGAGTACTTACGGCTGCCGTCAATTACCGTAGAGGTGGTTGGCAATGAGATCTCCAGGAATGGGGGAGACACAATAGCCACGGGGGGCTGATTTACTCGTGGCTCTAAAAAAGGACAACAGAAGTGTGACAGTCACAACAGAGTCACCATAGTACTCTGGCACAGCACATCAGCTACAAGACTGAATTATGACTCAGAAGTCTCCAGTTTCAGACTTTGGCTTGGATCCCAGGGTACGGTGTTTCCATCAGCGGAATGGTACTTCCTTGCCTCCCCCACCCCATGCAGCTTGAAATACTGCTCCTAGGGGACAGGGAACCGTCGGGAATGGCACAAGTTGGGAGTATACAGTGGGAAGGGGGAACTTATTGTGGCCTGAAAGGCCATGCCTCTGCCACAAACTCATCAGGCAGCCTTAAACAAGCCACTGTTTCTGAATCACCACTTCATATCAGCATTATGTCATGTCAGCAGATACTGATCTATCCTACAGGGTTGTTGTTGTAATGCACACAAAGTGCATTAACACTCAGAGAACCCAACAGACATGCTCTTACTTTCTTGTTTGCTATTCAAGCTTGCTTCAGTCATGAACCAGCCATTCTTCTAAGCATCAGCTACTCCATCTGCAATGTGGGCATAATACTACCCTAGATTGCTGGTGAAGCTCTTTGAGTTCTCATGGGAAAACAAACATACTAATACTCTCTTGCTCCAGACTGCAAGACTAGATCTAATGGGTGGAAATTACAAGGGAGTCGATACCAGCTAAATATCAGGAGAACTTCCTAACTGTAAGAGTGGTTGAGCAGTGGAACAGACTCCCTCGGGAGGTGGTGGATGCTCCTTCGCTGGACGTTTTCAAGCGGAGGCTGGATGACCATCTTTCGGGTATGTTGTAGGGTTATCTTTCAGCTATGCTCCTGCAGAGTGCAGGGATTGGACTAGATGACCTGCAAGGTCCCTTCCAACTCTAACATTCTATGATTCTATTCTTGGCATAGCTTTTCCCAAAAAGGCCACTAGGTGCTGCTAAAACAACAGCAATGCTATGTTAAGAGAGCTGATCTTTTCCCAGGCAGGCATGCAGTCCTCCTGCAAAAGGAGCGGGAATGTGTGGGGATGCGCCTATAGCAATCAGTGGTGGTCTTTTGAAAGTGGGTGGGGGCAGGTGAGGCTCTGGCAGAGAAAGGCTTCTGACTGGCCACTGGAGAGCTGATTGGCTGTACAGATTAAAATAACATCGTTTTAGAGGTAGCTACCACCACACTGTTGGCTTTATTCTCCCTTATTCCCTTTCCCATTTTTTTAAAGATTACCCCTCTTCTCCTCTGCACTTGAGCTTCCTCTGTGTGTGTGGCTCTGCCCTGCAAATGCCATATTTGTGGTTGGCTTCACCTCCTGTGGCAGCCATTTTGTGGCAGCCACCATCCAACACCAGAATTCGAAAGGTGTCCACAATCTGAAAGAGGTGGGGGAATCCCTATCCTAACCTCTCCCTGTTCCTGGCCTTGCAAAGGGATCCCCTGCCTGATGAACAGAACAGGCTTGCAACCGTCGGACCTGGGTAGTGTAGTCCTGACACTGATCAAGGCAACAAAAAAGGTGGGCCAAAATACAAAAGCACACTTTTGTGTGGGCGGTAAGTTGTGGGAGCTGGATTTGTTGTGTTCTCCTAGATGAAAATGCCACAGTTTAACACTGTGTTGGTGGAAGGTGCAGCTGTGCATGGTTTTACTTTCCATTTTTCTTTGATGCTTGACAGCATTTGACATCAGGTGTACTTTCTCTTAGCACGGCTAGACTCAAGGTATTTGGGGAAAGCTTTTTAATTTTTTCCAGAAACTGGTAAAAATCTAGCTCAAGGCACACCCTTTCAAAGTCACATTCCACTTTATTTGCTAACTTGTTAGGATCTGCTCCTCTGCCAATGTGGCCTAGCAGACAGAGTGCTGGGTTAGGAGCTGTGAGACTCATGCTCAAATCCCCCCACTACCATGAAACCTGCAGAGTGACCTTGGGCCAGAAACAGTCTCTTAGCCTAACCTACCTCACAGGGCTGTTGTGAGGATAAAAAGGGACAACGGAGAATCACATATGTTACCTTGAACTCCTTGGAGGAAAAGTGCTAGATACAGCCATTATACAGAGTGCCTGGCAAGTGGCTGGAGACAGTGGCCATCACCACACAGGTTATCTGCCCCTATTTCAGTACTGTTGGGGAGTGGGGTGGTGGTGGTTGTGCTACCTCACAGCATTGTGCTGTATTCATGCATTTTGTGGTGTCTCCCTGGCTTTTATCCGGTCTTTCTCAAACCTGCTTTGCTCTCAAGTTTTGGGAAAGAGGGCAGTAAAGCCTGGGTGGCTGCTGTGCAGGTGGGAAAGTTCAGATTTTCCCACCTACACGGCAGCCATTTTCCTTGACCCTGTCCCTGTGGCAGCCATTCTTCCCCCTGGCATTTTTTAAAACATTGGCACTTTCATTTTGTTATCACAATAAGGGTAATGGGTTCCCTAAATTCCTAGCTTTCATTTTTAAAAAGTAAGTCTCTATCCCCTTCCCCAGATATACGTGGAAAGGCATGAGGAGTGGCTGCTGCTGGGGGGAGGGGACTAAGATAAGAAACAGCAGGAAAACTGCCATGTGGGAGCCCTGCTGCTGCTCTTTAACAACAGCCACACCAGTAACAGGTGAAACCACACAAGCTCATCCCCATGTGAAAACCACCAGTGATACATCCAGGGAGGTGGGACACCACCAGGACAACTGCCCATAGTGTGCACACTCATACCACTGCTCGTTCTGTTCATTGGTTTTGCAGGCTTCAGAAACAACTGCGTGATGGTGGGGCAAAGAAGAAATGACTGGGGGCAGCATGGGAAATAAATAGTTCTACCACTCAGCCTCATCCCCCATTTTAACAGCATGGTCTCAATAGAAGGAACCAAAGACTTCTGTGCAGCTAAAATGCAGTAACATTTAGAATGGCACAGTTTCAAAAATGCCAAACAGCTTGCTTGTCTCTCAAGCCCAGGTGGAGAGTTACTTCTCCGTGATTAAGCCCAGAAGACATCTAGTTTGTGAGATGAAGGGATGAAATGCTGGTGCTGGCCATACCTGGCTTCACTGTCACGTTCACTCTTCCTTCCCCATGTGCATTATCACCTTCAACTATTACCTTGAATTCATACAGGCCAACCGTGAGCTGAAGAAGAAGAGAAGCAGGGAACATCAGACTGTTCAATGTAAAACTGACTGCCAGTCAAAAATTACACTGTTGACAGATGCCAGTAGCTCAGTGGTTAACTCCAAAGAGGGGTATTTCCCAAACAGTGTGGACACATGCAAGGACAACACGTAGGAGTCTAGTAGCAACACAAGCATATGAAGAACACATGCTTAACACCCATGCAACCCCCCCACTGCACACACTAGAGCTCCACCAACTCCAAAACTCCCCAGTGACCATTGTGCAGTTTGAAATTCTCTTTACAATCCCTCCTGCACTTACCTGCATATTTAACAGTAATTGCAGCTAAAGAGCTGACATGGTACTTACAAATAGAGTATTTTAATTTAGTGTTCCCACTCTTCCACTACAGCACAGATAACCCTCTACTATATTTGCCTCTTCCAGACCAAGCTAATCTCTTCTTCTCTCACTGCCTCTTGCATTTAAGCAAAAGTAGCGAGACACCTACCTTGGATAATTTGAGGATCTGTGAATGCTTGCCCTCCATCTCTCCGCTATAATCAGTGGGATGGGTGATCAGTCTCCAGTCATAAGAGTAGGTGTTTCCTACGATGAAGAAGATTCACAATTACAAAAATAAAAGAGCAGATCAGGCACTGAAATTTCATTTCAAAGAGCCGTAACACTGTTCTTTTTTAAAACAGTTTTGTTTGATGCCTATTCCCACAACTGCTTTCCCCCCATGGGCACTTTGGGAAAGAGTCATCCCATAAAGATGGCTGTAAGCCACTCAAAAGGCGGGTCCAGCGCAGGGGAGGAGGCAGCGCACAAAAGGCCAGATCAGAAACAGGCTGCTGTGTGTGGAATACTGACTTCTTGGCCATACACAACTAGATCCTGGAAGTGGCATCAAAAGCAAGGTTGGTTAACAGGTCTCAACTTCATTATTGAATCCTGTATGGTCATTAAACTGGCATCCATTTAGCAGAACCAATGACATTTTCAAGGGCTTCCTGCTCCACAATGTGCAGCAGAGATTTAAATCCTACCTTCAGTTGGTAGAGGCAAGACATATGCATTCAGCTCCACATCATTCTTTGGAAGGGTCACCTGTACACTATCTCCAGCAGAGACCGCCAGTTTCTTAATAACTGAAAGAGAATCAGAATCAAAAAGATAAAGGGGGGGGGGACAATTCATGTCATGTTTTTCATCCCTACACCTGGATACAGAGTGAAAGAATTATTGTGTGAAGGGGTCGCTTGCTTCTCAGTTCAGCTTCACAAACTGAAATATTCTGGAGCTTGGAATAGTGCAACATAAGTTGCATGTTATCTCATTATACTGTAAATCTTACATTTGATAACATGGGCTCTGGCTCACAAAACTTCTGCCAAAATAAATTGGTTAATCTTTAAGATGCAACAAGATTCTCTTGGTTGCATGAGATATATATGGCTACCCTCTTGGAATGGTAATCTGTGCTATTCCATTTGACAAATGCAGATGCCATGTTAGATTTCAATCACGAAGTGAATGAAACCCCCCCCACAGAATTACTCAGATGAGAACCATTGCTGTCTTCTCGGAGGAGCTGAAACATGCCTCTTTGCCTTGTACTTACGAGGAGGCCTGTTCAGCTAGATGCAGCAGAGATAGGAAAGGTTCAGTCAGATACATTTCAATAGACAATCTAGCTGCTCTCGTACAATGGTGGTCAGACAAAGAAGACCAATTTAGCTACTCTCTTATAGAGAAGGCCTCTATTTATACAGCAGTAATGCTTAGCTGTTTAGAAACACACTAAGAATCCATAGTATTCTGAGCTGGAACTGAGAACCATTTTATACTGAAGCAAGTATGTGGATCCCATGTAAGTTAACCAGCTGTGCCTCCTTTGCTGTATCACTGAATCCTAGTTTTGATTCCTATTCTGCTTGCATAAACACTGCCGCCCTTCTTAAACAACTCTGTCATTCCTGGTCCCTTCACAACCCCCACAGAGGGGGGGGGAAGCAAAATGACATTTCTTGCTTCAAAAAGATAATGGATTTAACAGCCTTCAGAAAAGATAAAGTGTACACTTGAAGGAAGCATGGACAAGAGGAAAATAGCCTCTATGTTATGTCAACTCCCAGAATACGTGTGTGATTTACAAAACTGGGGAAGCTCAGAGTTCAAATGCCATCTCAGCCACAAACTAGTCTGGTGGCCTTTAGATGCAAGCCAATGTACCTCTCTCCCAACTGCAGTAATACTACTAGACTACCTTGTGGGACTGTTTTAAGGATTACTAAACTGAGCAGCTACCCCTTTTCAGACTAACCTTCAGTACAGAATTTGTCTCTTTAAGTCAGAATTTTGTCTGGAGGCCTTTTTTACTTTTCCCAACAATATAGGAAGAGTATCTTGTGTCTCCTTTTCTAAAGCATCGCCTTGTTCAGTCTCACAACTTTCCGAGTTACAATGATACCGCAGCTGCTCCTCCTCGTTTTTAGCTTCCGAGTCTGCATTCTGGAGCTTCTTTATAAAGTTCTTACAAGCTTCTGCGGCTGCCTGGTGCACACCATCTAGTAAATATTTTTTGAATTCCTCTAGTCAAGTACCCATTTCCCATATTTCCTAGGTTTATCAATACTAATTCTGTTGTTGAGGCTTCTATTTTCTCCCCCGCCATCGCCATTTCAAATCTTTAACTCTAGTTCCTTTCCAAGCCGCGAACACACATTCCTGTTTCAGAGATAATCCTTAAGGGGTCTGCCAATATAGGGTTTCGTCAGTTCAAAAGAGAGTATATGTGTACTCACAGTCCTGTCTTCGTTGTATGTTGAATTGTGAAATCATAAGTTTAAAACGGGCGTTCACAGCTTCAGCAACATGGCGAACCATGCTGCTCCTTGTCCGCTTCGAAACAGGATCAAACACAGCCCCCCCCCCACCGTTGGGGGGTCGCCTGAACAAGTCTCTTGCAACCCAACCTCCCTCCAGGAGGACGAGAGAAGCCCCTGGCTGTCACTAGGACCCAGGGGGCTCCAAAGAAGCGAGAAGGTCGGGGCTGGTCGGGAGAGTCCCTAACATGCACCCGATAACACTGCGCCACTGCCCTTTTTCAACATCAGCAGTCAGTATGACAGGCTGCCCAAGAGGAGAAGCAGCAGACAGCAGAGTGAGAAAATGGAAGGGAAGAGTTTAAACAAACAAACAAACAAACAAACAGGTATCTATTGAAGGTCCCCGGTTGTAGAAGTATGGAAGACTATGACTACACTGCATTTGGAACAGTGGCAAGTATTGCTCAGCTGATGTTGATGACTGGGGAAACACTCAGATCACTTTGCCATATTTCATCAAGGGAAGTGGGCCACAAAAGAGAAGCCAAGGCACAGGCCACAACCATTTCTTCTAATCTGGTATACTAATCTATGAAGTGGTTACCTTCAGCTTTTCGAGCTGAGGCTAACAAGATATGCTATTGTAAATACACCCCGGAGAAAATCCTTATTCAAAAAGATCTCTTGGCAATTGAACAATCAGATTAGAGGAGAAGCAGAAGTGCCCTGCCAGCATCACTGAGAGGAAGGTTTATAGCACCTTTCTGGAAAATGACTCCTCTTACCTGGTGTTGGGGGAATGGTGCTAGGTAATGTGGCAGGATTAGTTGGGGCCACATTAACACTGTTGTTGGTGGGAACGCCAGTGGGAACAGAGGTCACCTGCTGGGCCGTCACAGTCTCTCCCCCCTGAACAGTGATGGAACTTGGAATGGCATCTTCCGAGGATGAAGGCTGGATGGAAGTGTTGGATGGCTTGACTTTCTCAGGGTCCCCAACAGGCATCAACCCTGGTACAGCAGGGCTGGAGAACGAAGCTACAGGAGATGGTTCTGGAGTGGCAGCTCCTGCGGGGGCCTAGTTGGAAAAAACCAGACAGAGGTGGATTGTTCAAAGGCAAGCACAACCACAATCACATGGGGAAACTGCCAAGAAACATGCTTGAATTCTTCTCCCCTATCTCATCTGTGCTGGTATCATTAATAACAGCACCAATGCTCATATTTGTTTTTTTGATGGAACAACAGCAATTTCTGTGCAGCTCAGCTACCTTGGTACCATTTCCATTTCTCCCCCAGCCAGTGAAATGTGACTTTCTTTTGCCATCGGACACAAAATCCCTCCTTGTTGCATTTAACATCTCTTGCTAAATGTTGTTCATTCTGAGCCTTTGTCTATCTAGAATTGTCCAGACATAGCCCAACCTTTCCTCCACTTCCTGACAGTTCCTTGTGTAGTGATACTGGTCTTCCGTGCTTCCTCCCATTCTCTTTGACTAGCAATTGAGTAACAATTCTGTTTTCTTTCACTGTTTGCCAGTCCTTCCAAAAACTTGCCAAGGCACATGGGGGGTTTGCTAACTAACTCCACTGAGAACTTTTGCAGCTCTCTGGTGAAGCATTTTCAAAATGTTTCTGACTTTACAGTGCAGCTGTGGAACAAAACTGCCTAGGAGGTCTGAGCTGAAGCAACTGCCTTCAAGCTTATTGGACACCAGAGCCACGATTGATCTTGGACTGTAACACGGAACCCAACTTAAATTCATTTCTGGATATGGCCTCATCCTAGAAAGAGAGAAGGTGATACAAAAAAGGAGAATGACAGACACCTTAGCCGTTGTGGAGAACGACCATTGGTCACTTACCGTGAAGGGTCCTTCTCCTCTGAGGAAAGGAGGACATCTGCATGGGTTATTCCCACCGTGCCAATAGGGAGGCAGGACGTAGATTTCCCCCCCCTGTTGGTGCCTTTGGAATATCCCAACTGCAGTTCTGGGACTCCGAAAGCAGTCTTGCAGCCTGAAAAACTAACCTTGCCCTATAAAAAAACACAACTGCGAACAATTATAACGATTGAATACTCACTCTATCCTGTAACTAAGATAGAGCAGAAATAAAATTGAACAAGAACAGTAAGAACAGGAAGAAAAGATGACAGCGGGAGGGCCCAGATGTCCTCCTTTCCTCAGAGGAGAAGGACCCTTCACGGTAAGTGACCAATGGTCGTTCTCCCTCTGAGGCGGAGGACATCTGCATGGGACCTCCCCGAGCAGTGTCCCTTATCTGGGTGGGTTGTCATCTTCTTCCAGGGAGATTGCGTGCTGCAGAACTCTTCTCCCGAACGCTGCATCTGCGGATGCCATGGTATGGATCCTGTAATGCCTCGTGAAGGTCGATATGGAAGACCATGTTGCCGCCTTGCAGACTTCTTCTACAGACGATCGGTTAAACAATGCTGCATTGGTTGCCGTGCTCCTGAGTGAATGCGCCGTAATTCCAGTTGGAGGAGTACATCCATTCGCTCGATATGCTTCCACGATAC
>NW_015167551.1:476802-479813 GCF_001447785.1 Gekko japonicus
TTGACCACGAGCTTGGTGAAGAGCCTGGGAGCCGTAGAGAGGCCAAAGGGCAGCGCCTGATACTGGAAATGCTGTCCATAAATGCAAAAACGTAGGTAGCGTTTGTGTGCCGGGTGGATCGGCACGTGCAAGTACGCCTCCGTTAGATCTATAGACGTCAGGAACTCGTTCGGAGAGAGAGAGTCCGCAATTGTTTTCAATGTCTCCATGCGGAAACGTCGAAGGCGAATGAATCTGTTCAAGAATTTGAGATCCAATATTGCTCTCCAGTCCCCGTTCTTTTTGGGGACCATAAACAGGATCGAATACACTCCGCAACCCCTCTGGTCTGGTGGAACAGGTTCTATGGCCTTGATGTTGATCAGGTGTTGTAGAGCCTTGTTGATTATGTTTCTTTTTATTGTCGATTTGCTTGCCGGTGATTGCAGAAAACGCTGCGGGGGTTGATGAAGAAATTCTATAGTATATCCCCGGGACACGACTTCTACTGCCCAGGCGTCCGCCTGTGCCTCTGACCATGTCCGTGCAAAGTGAAGAAACCGTGCCCCCACAGGCGAACTGCTGCAGTCAATTTTGTTTAGGTTTGGACTCCCTTGCACCCCTGTCGCTTCGGCCGAACTGAGACCTCTGGAATCTGGGGTTGAAGGAACCACGCCTGTTGAATTGCTTGTTGGCCTCCCAAGACGATCTTTTGTTGTCCTGACGGAAACGCGGCAGGGTATGTTGGGATCGAAAGGACTGAGAGCCTCGCCTATCCGGATTTCTCAGTGACCGAGGCATTGCCTTCTTTTTGTCCCTAGTCTCGACTAGAATGGTGTCGAGAGCGTCTCCAAACAAACGATCTCCCTGGAATGGGTATGCCGTTACTATAGATTTGGACTGTGAATCTGCTTGCCATGCCCGTAGCCAGAGCATCCTTCTGGCAACCGCAGTGGAGGCCAGACCTCTAGAAGCGAAAGATATGATGTCCAGAGTCGCATCGGCGGTGAATGAATCTGACTTGAGTGTGCGGCTGATACCTTCCAGGAGAGCCCTGTTGTTTTCAGGAACTAGCTGGATCAATTTACGCAGCCATACGATGGATGCCCTCGCCGCGATGGAGGCTGTGGAGGCCGCTCTGACCATCATGGCTATTGATTCGTGTATTCTACGAAGAGTAGCCTCTAGTTTCTTGTCTGTGGCCTCTCTGATGTTGCCCAATCCGTCTTCGGATACCAGGCCAGCCGTCTGGAGAGCTGCTACGGGAGCATCCACTGGAGACACCTGCAAAAGCTCATCTGCATAATTAGGCATTGCATACAGCTTTTTTGTGAATGAGGGAAACTGCTTGTTTACAACAGGTTTGTCCCAGCCAGATCTCAATTGACGTTCAAAGTATTCTGGGAAAGGGAATACTTTGTCAAAACACTCTTCTGGTGGGAAGAATTCTTTATTACCACCAGATTTGGACTTAATCTTTGCTCTGGCAGCCTTCTGATACTCAGAAGCGGGGATATCATGCAATTCCAGAGCCTTAATTGCTTTAGTCAGAAGGTACTGGTAGTCCTCTGATTTGAAAAAACGACTAGATTGTTCTGGAAGCCTTAACTCTTCCAACTCATCTTCAGACAAAAACTCGCCCTCCTCTCTTTCCTCCATGGAGGATGCATTAGAGTCTAAATCCTCCCCCCATTGTTCACCTGTGGGTGGCCTTGGAGGGGGAAGGGGAGCCTTCTTTGCCGCCTTAGTGGGCCATCCTAAGGGCGTCTGCAGGTCTAAGAGGGCGTCCCCCTGTCGGGATGGCAGCTCGGGCTTATTAGCTTTGGAAACTTCCACCTGGATGGAACGTCTAATGAAGTCCATAAGTTCAGCTGGATCTACTAGCACCGCATTCCGCGGGGGCTTACCCGGTTGCGAGCTGTCCTGAGGCGAGATCTCCGATGCTGGGGCAGTGAGATGACACGGCCTATCGCTTCCCGCGATGCCCGGATTAGCTCCCAGCAGGGGTCCAAGGCCCGAAACCGGATCCCCAAGATGGCCGCCGCCCGTCCGAGGACGGGAAGAAGAAAAGGCGGGACCATCCGAATCACGCTGCAACCGGCGCTTCTTGGCGCTCTGCGCCGCCGTCGCCGCTTCTGCAGCCTCCGTCGCGGGCTCTCGATCAAGCTGCGAAAGCTGATCCGGCCCGATGTCTTTCCGCGCTGCCGGCGACGCGGCCAGCGCCTCTCCCTCGTCGTCCGAGGAGAAAACCTCGGGAAGCTCTCTCTCTGTCATGACGACAGCAGGTGAAGAGAGAACTCTGTGTCCACCGGGCCCAGGAGTCTTCGCTCCGAGATCGGAGCAATGAAAAGGAAAACGAAAGAGAAAGGAGTGAGAACAAGATATAGAGAAGAAATTTAAAGGGCAAGGTGAGGCTAGATTGAAGGGAAAAAGTTTTTTAAAAGGTTTTTGAAACTGAGGTAAGCTAGAGCAAGCTGAGCTATGCTGCTACTCCCTAGTGAGGCAGGAATAGAACTGCAGTTGGGATATTCCAAAGGCACCAACAGGGGGGGAAAAATCTACGTCTTGCCTCCCTATTGGCACGGTGGGAATAACCCATGCAGATGTCCTCCGCCTCAGAGGGAGAAGGAGGAATTTATGGCAGGTGTAACTTAGCATGCACAAAAGGGAGAAAAGCTGTATCTTGCTGAAATCTCCCTAACTACTATAGCCTTTGTCCTTCTTTTGCCATGGGGAATTCTCTGTTTCTTTCCCTGACCCTTTCATGATTCTTTTTAAACATGAACACAGGCCTCACCAAATCTTCCCTGGCCACAGGAGTCAGCCCCAAAATGTAGGAGTCATACTCATTTATCATCCTTCAGGGTTTTGGATTAATGATCATATTTTCAAATTATTGCTACCCAAAAACTTAATGCTAAATTCTTCGCAATTTCTTCTACGTTTATGAAGAAGAAGAAGAAGAAGAAGAAGAAGAAGAAGAAGAAGAAGAAGAAGAAGAAGAAGAAGAAGAAGAAGAAGAAGAAGAAGAG
>NW_015167551.1:480146-486725 GCF_001447785.1 Gekko japonicus
GGATATATAAATCTGCACATCGGGGGCACCTAGGGGGCAAAGAGATTTTCCTGCACATTTGGGGCAATCCCCAGATGTGCAGAAAAATCTGAAAAGTTGAAAAAAGTATACGGGGGATATTTAAATCCCCTCAAAAGTAAAAGAGCCTTCTCTGCGCATGTGCAGAGAAAGCACTTACCAATAGGAACTGTGGCTGATGGCGGCGGCGATCGCGGCGCGGGAAGAGAAGCCTTGGCAGCCAGCGGCTAGGAGCCGTGCAGGGCTTGCCGCCATTGCTGTTGGCGGAGGAGGAGGTGGCAGCGGGGGGTGGGGAGAAGAGCCGCACAGGGCTCGCCGCCTTTGCTGCTCGCAGCCATGGTGGCTGGGGGAAACCTGAGAAACCTTGGAGGGGCAGTGGCTAGACTCAGCTGCAGCCATTGCCGTTGTCGTCGGGTGGGGGGGAATCCAGGCAAGCCCAACGGACCGCCTGCTGGGCTCACCTGCAGTCGCTGCCATGTCCTCCTCTGTGCGGCGCTCCTGCTGCTTCAGCAGGCGAGCCACCCGGGAGCTGCAAGGAATACTCCACCCCGCGAGTATCGCGGGTCCCACTTCTTGTTTTTCATAATTCCATTATCGCTTTCAAAAGCTCAATTTAATTGAATATTGGAGCTAATACAGAAGGCAACTGCTTAAGAAATTATTTCCTTATTACACAGCTCCCATTCCACATGGTTTTTGTCTATGCAGGTTGCATAATCCCAAACATAACCCTTTTGGTGGTCAAAGGGGAACCCTTCCTCCCTTTTTCAGCAGTAAAAAAATCTGGTTGGATCCTTCATACTTGCACTGAAAATTGTTGAGACACACTACAATAAAACCATGGCTGAAAACACTAGGTGCCACAATGGAACTTCTAGGCACCATGGCAACCTGGCACCTGGGATTTGTTGTGGCCCTGCCTAATCAGCAACAAAAAGTAAGTGATTGCAGTGCCACCGGTGGAACATGACTGAGATCAGGTTGCAACTCACTTATCAGTTGAAGAACAATGTTTTAAGGAAAGTCGGGCAGCATGTGCGTGCACATATATAAATGTGGCTCTCTAGATGAGAGTACATCTAATAAATGGGCTCTCTCATTCACATACAGTGTGGCAAGACTGCAACACTTCAGATAAGAGAAATTTTATGGATTGAAATACTCCAAAACAGTTGGTTATTTTTGTATGTTTAGTTGACTTTTCTTCTTCTTTATTCATACTTTCCTCAACCTTCTTTGGAGAGAGGGGTCTGGATAAGCAACAATTAGGAGACATAGATAAGGTGCTGTAAGCTCCTCAAATAGGATAGATATTTAATAAAAAATGTACAAATCATCTTATCTGAGGAAAGGGTGTTGACACCCCCACTCCTTGGAACCCCCCTTCAGACTCTCAAACTGTATGATCAAGATATTGATCAGATACACAAGAATGAAGTCCTTTAGCTAAATATTTTTGTTAATAGCCTGAAATGTTAGTAAAGATACCATGACCAAATTTGATTTCAGTAGCTAGACAAAAGCATCTTCTTCACATAAGCAGAATCTTGGGGTTCAAAACAGAGACGTTAGTGGGGGAAGGGGTCATTTTACTTCCCTCTTTTCAGTGTCATGAGAGACAGATCAGACCAGGCCAAACAAAACCAGCAGAGCAGATGAAAACAATTTCCGTCCTTTCATCAGAAAATTCTTTTGCCAGGCTCTCCCCATTCCAGGGGGTAGCCTGGAGCAGAAAGAACCGGACATTTCAGCTTTAAGTGGGCTTATCTTTATATGCTGCATACTTTCTTGAGCCAGCCTCCTTTGTATAGCATCATCTGAACATTTCAGTCATAGCATGCAGAAATATCTTCTCAGTCTGGTACTTGATTTTTGTAGCTAAATGGCAGCACAGATTCCTGCAGCCGAGTCAGTGGTGAAATGTAAAAGGTCAAGTTGAGGGTGAAGAATTCACAACTTGTCACAACATGAAATTTGGGAAGGGGAAATAGATTAGCATATGGAGCTCTGAGTTTGAACTCTGGTCTCAAGTCTCTAGCTAGCAGACTTTGGATAGCAGGGATGGGGAATGTGCGTGCCTCTGCTCAAGGACAACTGGATTTAAAGTGCTGAACAACACAGACCTTCAAACCTGGGGTAGACAGAGTAGAGGAGACCTTTACCCAAGAGCCACTGACAGACAGAGCTGACATTGCTAGGTTATAGGGACCACTGGGTTGATTCACCTTTGATTACTGATGTTGCCAAAATGTGTAACTTCCCAGTTCAGTATTCAAATTTGTCCAGCCAATCATACTGGGACACATTATGAATTTAGCAATGGACTTAGAAGGGGAATTTTTTTTGCACTGGAAATACCCAAAAGTTAGCTGCGACTTGCATGTGCAAAAGTTCTTTAAAATTAACCACTTGTTCTTGGCAAAACTCTCTTTAACTGCTGCAAACATGACCAGACCACTCAACCAAACAGCCTGTTGCTTTGGGAACAATTCCTTTCTTTGGGCTGGTCAATTTTCTTGCAAGCATTTTAATGTGGATGATGTTCCCATCTGCCTTTTGAGTGTGGACAAGGCTTTCTTTTGATCTTGCACCCATGTCTGTTATTCTGATCCTCTCTTGAAGAATCACCTTAGAACCTTCACAAAACTGAGCATTCTATTGCCTGGAAATCTAAGCATACTCAACAGGAAAGAATTACAAAAAGATCTTTAGAGGCACTCTTGCCAAGAGGCATTCTTGCCGGATGCTGTTCATGCCTGCCCTGTATATGAACTGTTTTTAGCACTAGAACTTTGTAATGTTTTATATTTATATTGTCATGATTTTATAGTTCTGTTTTAGCTGTGTAGAGTTTATATAAGCTGCCCTGAGCCTGCTACGGCGCGAAGGGTGGGGTAGAAATCCAATAAATAAGTAAACGAATAAGTAAATAAATAAATAAGTATCCAAGAAAGGTAACTGCACCCCAATCGAGAGGGCTGGAGCATTAGAAGAGTTACAAAATACAGCATTTGAAGTCTGAATCAGCAGGAAACTGCTATGCATCAATCCAGGGCAAACTGGAATGAACCTGAGGAGAGCGACAGTAGAGCCACCTCTGCTACACGGGATCATTTCCTAAGGGAGGCTAGAGGATTCAGGTTTTTGAAGAAGCATTATTATTGGCTGTGAAAGTTTTAAAAAAATAAAATCAAAATCAAACAGCAGTTCCTAAATATAGCCAGGAAGCCAAGGACAAAGGGCCAGCTGAACCAGCAAAGGCAAAGGTAAGCCACGTGGTTCTTTCACCCATAAACTGGGCCATTCCCAGGTTTCCTAGCAGCGTCCTTTGGCTTGCAGCCACATCCTGTTCAACAAGGCCAGCAGTTCTCAGATCCCAGGTGTAGTGTGATCTGGCACTTGTAAACTTTGCACAGGTACATGGAAATATTAGCTTTCAAGAACTACAACCAACTTAACACTAATTCACCCAACAAGTCGACTTCTGAGCAGTGACAGAATTCTGTCACTTGGGGTTGTATGCAGTGCTTACAACAAGACCCTTTGCTGCATGCTTCCCTGCGAGTAAGCAACACCAAGGAGGCCCCATGTCCACTCTGGTTGAACATCTGTAAGGTATGAAGCAACGTGCCAACTGAATGAAGACATATGTACAAACATTAGACAACTTTTTAGACAGTTTCTGTGTCATACTGGCACAACATCCTTCACTGAGATTTGCTTCCCCACACAGATGCCTGAGAAAATCTAGCTTGTGAATGAGTAACAACATATGGGTCTGGCTTGCCAACAAAACTGGCACCTCCAGAATTCCCAAGAATTGGGGGGGGGGTCAATAGTGTGAGGGCTCCTAGAGTCCTGGCTCCACTGCTGGACCTCCTGATATCACCTGGTATGTGACAGTGTTGGACTGGATGGGCCGTTGGCCTGATCCAACATTGGCTTCTCTCATGTTCTTAAGAAGGCTCATCCTTAGATTTTCAAGCAAGTCAAGCCTGCCAAGTTCACATACCCAGACAAAGATGTGCCATAAATGTAAAGACAGATCAAATGTATAGGAAGTGAAACCAGAGAGTCTACCATTAATGACAGTAGGGAAACAAAACCCAAAAAGAGGTTGTCCAACTGATCTCCCTTCCTCCTCCCCCCTACCATCAGCCAAAATAACTAACGGCACAGCTACTGTCACTTCACAGAAAAGGAGGGGCACTCCCTTCACTTGACACACAGAAAAACAGGGAAATGCAGCCATCTTTCTTAAGGAAGCACCTGTCCCTCCTTCAGTAACAAAATGTGGTTCAGTTTAGTCAGTGAAGAGGGGACAATAATTCAGTAATAATTACAGTGGTACTGAAACTGTTGAATGATGCATCATCAAATTCCCAGAAGCATGTTTTCTGCTGATAAAAAGTCACACATACCACACAGCTACGTCATACAGCCCAATAAATGTATTTTTGGAAATAGGGTTTATACCCCAGCTGAACCACTTACTTACTGTGGGAGCTTTGGGCATGTTACTCTCCCCTTACCTGATTTACCTGTCTGACACAAGAGACAGAATACAACCAGTTTCTCGGAGATGTTGTGACATCACAGAAATAAGTATACTATATACCGGAACTAATATTACTGTCGGTATTAACAATGCTACCACTGTAGACAAACACTTACCCCCCCAGCATCACTCCCAGCAAGGTTGCTTGAGCTGTTCACATTACTGGTCACAGGAGGAGATGGGCTTTGAGATTCTGAACCCCTTAGATCTCCACTGTTGTGCAGCAGGACACTCTCTGGATTCACATGGTCTCTGGGAAGCTTGGTGTCTTGCCTTGTAGACTGAGGCTCTGCCAAGTCCTTACTGTCCAAAGGCTGAGATGGAGCAGGGGGGCTCACAGGACTTCCACTGCTGGAGCTTATATCCCTCTTTAGAGAACTCCTGATATCATCTGCTTTGTGCACTCTCCGAGTCTGTAGCTCTTTGAAGGACCTTCGCATCCTTGTATTACTTCTTGCATGGCCCTCCCTCCAGTCCAACCATTTAGGAAGCCGAGTTTTCCTCTCTGCTGCGGGCTGGGAGGATAATGCACTGCCAGGCTTCTTTACAAACACCAAGATGGAGTCTGTAGCATTGGTCTGTATTGCTCGACACCTGGGAGGACTGTTGCAGTTCACTTGGATGCACATTTTGCCCATAAGCCAAAAAGCATCACAGTCAGGGCTCTGACAACAAGCCACTTGACAAGAATGGACAGAGTGAAATCCATCCAGCCGCTGGAGGTGGACTCCATCCAATGACCTCAAGTGCCCCCCCACCAGAGGCCTCCTGGGTTGGCATGCACTTCTGTTCCAGTTTGCATCTGAGCAAAGAGAAGTAAAACCATTAACAGTTTTTTAAAAAGCATCATTTTGTAATTCCAATAGAACAGAGACAAGCTAGATTATGGCTCCTAAGGCAGAAGGGGCCCTCCATCTCAGTGATAAATGTATGAACTAAATAGTGAGTGTGCTGCCCTTCAAGGGGATACCAAAATCTGCCACCCAAAGTGGGCCCTCATACCACAAAACCACGGGGGTGCAGCAGTTGAGTGTCAGCTTAGGATCTGGGAGACCCAGGTTCCAATCCCCACTGTGCCACAGAAGCTTGCTGGGTTGTAACAAACCAGTAACACCTTAGGTCAGTCACATGCACTATCAGCCTAACCATCCCCACACAGTTGTTGTGAGGATAAAATGGTGCACAATGTAAGACACTTTTGGCCCCTATTGTAGAGAAATAATGAAGTAAATAAATAGTACCTAATGGAAGGTCCAGCTCTGCAACAGAATCAGCTGGGTTCCACCCAGAAAATAAAGCCAGAAGAAGGAATCAGGAAGAGGTCATCCCACAGATCCTTGTCCAACTCTGAGACAGTAACTAATGCATATGCTACACCACCTTGTCCTACTTCAAAACTGGGTTGGTTGAAGAATGGCATGAAACCACTCTCCTGCCCTCTGCTGTAGTTTCAACAAGACTCCTGCACAGATCTATTTCATTCTCCCCTGGAGACCACAACAAGGGTGGCGTGTTGTCATTATTACAATAACTGCCAGGGAGGGCTATTTTATATCAGGCTTTTGGACCTTAACACTGGGGAGGAAACAACACCAATAGCAGTCAGCTGAGCAATTCTGTGCCAGCTCTCTTTCTTCCTGTGGAAATCATGCCAGTTCTACTCATGGGAGAGGCAGTTATGAATACTAGGGGAGGGGGGGAAAGCCACTGTTCATTTATTTTACAATGTGGCTTGCCAAGATGCCACATCACAAGAGGTTCAAGGAGAAATTTACCACACTGGGGCATCAATATTTCAAAAGATGAATATAGTGGCCTAAGAATCCTTGAAATGAGGTGAGCCCCCTCTTTCCTGTTGCAGACACAGCACCACCTCACTCCCCTCCTGTGCACTGGCCCTTGTTCTACTTTTACTAAGCAGTAATGATACTTCACCCTCCTCTGCTCTCAAGACACTTGAAGACTATGCTCCAAGAAATATTACACAGTTAAAATACTACTTC
>NW_015167551.1:486759-495109 GCF_001447785.1 Gekko japonicus
CTTACATTTGGCTGTATTTCCAAAAGCAGACAGAAATACGATTTACCCAGGAGAGTTTGTCTCTCCACTGTGCCTGCATCCAGCTCCTGCTGAGCAACACCCCTCCCCTCCAATTACCAACTTAGTTGGTAGTGGCAGCAGCTGGGTACCCTTCCATGGTGCCTGGATCCGGACATTGCTGAGAACACCTTAACGAAGCAGCATTTTGTATTCCATTTTAATTGGGTTTGGACTATGATCTGGGAGACCCAGGTTCAGATCCCTACCCTGCAATGGAAGTGTTATGTACTGATGGAGCTTTGGTCTGAGTGAAGGCTCCAAAGGCCTTCAAGACTATTGGTTGTGTTGCCGGTAATGGCCAATCATATTTGTTGCTTATAACCCAATAGCTGCACTGTCAATAGTTACATTGTATATGGTTCATGCAAATGAAGGATACTAGCTGCCTACTTGGTATTGGTTGTTGTTTAAGGTGGGTGTGGCTTTTACAAGTATGAATTGGTTCCTGTTGAGCCTGTGTTTTTGGTTCAGATGTTCAATAAAAAAGCATGTTATTATGAAGCAGCTGCCTTGTCTCAATATTTAATACTGGTGACGAGGATGGGATGTCAACAACCATAGATTCATTCCAAGCCGAAATCACTCGCTGAAATTGCTCATCCCAAACCGAAATTGCTCGCTGAAATCATCAGCTCACAACCGTAATCATGGCCACCAAGGGCCATATCGAACCTTTCGACGCAGCAATCGAGGATTGGGACGCCTATCAGGCCTAATTCAAATTCTATCTCACAGCCAAAGATATAGAAGGACACGAAAAGCAGTGCACAATATTCTTCAGCGTCTGTGGCTGACCCACGTTCAAGGTTGCCCGGGCTTTGGTGGCCCCGGATCAACTCAAAGACAAAGTGGGCCCTCATACCACGTCATTTCTCCAAAGAAGTTCAGCACGATTATGCAGCGAATGAAGGACCATTTTTCACCACAGCCTTCGGAGATTGCCTGCCGCCATTCATTTTACAAGTGTGATCAGGCCCCAGGAGAGACGGTGACCGCCTTCGTGTCACTGCCCTATGCCAGGCGGCCCGACTTCTGACCTTGAAATCGTCCTGAGAGATCACCTGTGGGATGAGAAACTCCAGCGGCGGCTATTCACCAAGAAGGTTCTCGACTTCAAGACCACGTTAGAAAAGGCCCTAGCAGCGCACTCAAGGAAGAGGACTGAAAGTTACACGAGGGGGTCAGAGTCCGAGAGTTGACGAAGGAGATGTTTTCTCCACATTAACGGAGCTGCTCCGCCCTTTAAACGAAAGGCTCGATGGTCTTAACCAATTAATGGCTGCTTCAAACCAAAATATGGCAAAACAACAACAGCAAATTGCGGAGCTGATGAAAAAAACAATCCAAACCGGTGAAAAAATTAAAGAAACGGCACACGATGCTAAAAAGACAAAGAAGAAAGTTGGCTTACTAGAACAAAGGCAAGATCTTCACGATAGAAGACTGTTGAACCTACAAATGGAGAAATCTAACAAGATCCTAAGGTTCCAAGGGGTGGCGGAATCAGCGGGAGAAAACTTGAAGGAACTGGCAACTAAACCCTTGCAACTGGGAGCAGTTAACATCAGGGTCCTAAAGGACACACCGTTTGAGGTTCGACAGAAGAGAAAAGCTTATAAAGAACTTATTTCAACGCTTCAAATAAACCAAATTTCCTACAGCTGGCTTTATCTCGAAGGGGTGCTGTTTAAATATAAAGAGAAAAGAGAAAAGATTGATTCGGTTTTCAAAGCAGAAGAATGGTTGAAGCAGTTCTTCGGAGCGAAAGAAGAGGAACAGCCAGATGCGAGTGGCTTAACAGCAGCTAGCATAGAAGAAACGGACGAAGACCCAGCAGGAGCAGAAGGAGGCTTGGCCAGGGAAACATATGATCTGCGACTGAGAGTTCCCAAGTAGCCCTCAAAAACTCAAAGAGTTATACTGAAGAAGATAAAAGAGACTTTGCACACTTTGAGAAGATAACAGATTATTACTAAAATTGGACTCACTAACTCCTAAATTCATTGTTTTAAACAAAAAGCTATGTGTTTTATAACTGACTACTAACTGTTTAAGACCTTCCTTTCTTGGGCTTTTAGTTATAGTGTGGGTTTTTCATTTACTGTCCTGTATCCCGGGGGTTTGTTATTTTTTTCCCCCTTTTCCCCCCCTTTCTTATCTTTTATAGTTATTTAGGTGTAACAAAAAATAAATACAGTTACTTACAAAAAAGAAAAAGAAAAGGCCCTAGCAGCGGAAGCGGCTGACCAATCCACCAGGGAAGTTCAGCAGTCAAGGAGTCCGGTTACCACCTGAAAGGCTGAGATGGTTCACCAGGAAGGCATCACTGAGGACACCGATGAGGACGAGGAGGTCCTGTGGATGAGAGTGGAGTGACACAAGCTGAAACCAAGAGACTTCAAGGAAACCCCTTGTGCCGGCTGTGGTGGTTTTCACGCAAGGAAAATGTGCCAATTCCGAGACAACAAATGCCGAGCTTGCGGCAGGGCTGGCCATATTGCCTGTATGTGCCGATCAACAAAAGACAACAACAGCCCACAGATGCCTCATCGCCAACCATTGCTGGCTCCAAAGAGGTCTTCACACCCAAAAGTGTGCCACATGGTAGTCCAAACCCGGCCAAGGCCCACCATTTGGCTTGGAATCAACTAACAGGGTGCCGACTTACAGACACGTGAGAAAATCAGAGTGACTGTGCTGATTGAGGGCAACCCCTGCAAAATGGAGGTGGACTCCGCGTTGGCGTTCTCAATTATCTCAAAGGAGACCTTCCAGCAAGTATGCCCCAGGAAGTTGATCCAACAACTACAACCCTTTGAGGTTCACCTCACTGACTTCCAGGGCTGTCGCATGCCAGTGGTGGGAACAGGCCTCATCCACGTCAGCTACAAAGGTTTCAGTGGAATCCTGCGCATCGTCATTGTGGAAGGTCGCCACCCAAGTTTATTGGGACTGGACTGATTCACGGCATTGGGCATCCACATTACGCGTGTCTAACAAATTGGCCAATCAGTGTACAGCACCGTGAGGAGTTTCCAGCCATCTTTGAAGATTCCTTGGGCCAATACACAGGCCCACCGGTTTCCTTTGAACTCGACCTGAGTGTCCAACCAATCAGAGTGAAGCCATGGCGAGTTCCATTCGCGCTCGATCCAAAGATCGACAAGCAGTTGGACAAGCTCATCAGCCAGGGCATTCTTGAACCTGTTTCACATGTGCACTAGGAAACACCCATAGTCACTCCAGTAAAGCCACATGAATACATGCGCATTTGTGCAGATTACAAATGCACAATTAACAAGGCCCTGCCACAACACACCTACCCTGTACCGGCCGTGAGCCACATTTTGGCATCATTGACAGGAGGTCAAGTCTTCACAAAGCTTGATCTGGCTCAAGCTTATCAACAGTTTCCAGTTGACAAAGCCACCGCAGAAGCCCAGACTAACATTACTCACTGTGGGGCATTCAAAGTAAAAAGGCTGCAGTTTGGCATCTGTGTTCCCCCTGGTATATTCCAAGAACTGATGGAAATACTCCTCAAGGGCATTCCGGGAGTCATACCATACTTCAATGACGTGTTGGTAGCTGGGACCTCTGAACAGGAACTGGTGGAACTTCTCCGACAAGTCCTCCAGCGGTTCCAGACAGCAGGACTCTGGGCTAAGAAGAAGTAGTGCCAGTTTGGCACGCCCCAAGTTGAATTCTTGAGATTCCTTATCAACGCTTCTGGCATACACCCTACATCAGCAAAGGTGAAGGCAATCTGTAACGCACCACCTACAAGATCTAGGAAGGAATTACAATCTTTTTTGGGAGTCTTGAACTTCTATCATGCCTTCCTACCACACAAGGCATTGATAGCCGGGCCTCTTCATAGACTCTTGGAAAAATCAGCAGCATGGGGCTTGTGGGAACATGCAGCATTCAAGGCTGTGAAGGACTTACTCTCCTCTGACAGTGTCCTCACCCACTACGATGAGAAGAAACCTATCGTTCTTGCCTGCGATGCATCCCCCTACGGGATTGGGGCTGTCCTCAGCCATCGGTTGCCAGATGGCTGGGAGGCACCGACTGCCTATTACTCCAGAACACTCTCCTTGGGTGAAAGGAACTATGCACAAATAGACAAAGAAGCATTGGCATTATTTGCGTGTGTCAAAAAATTCCATGATTACATCTATAGCTGACCTTTTGAGGTGGTGACAGACCACAAGCCGCTTCTGGGACTATTCGCACCAGACCGCCAGACCCCACAAATCATGTCACCCAGGAAGTCTTCCTTTCAGCGTATGACTATCAGCTGTTCTACCACCCAGGCAAGGCATTGGGCCATGCCGACACCCTCAGCCATCTGCTATTACTGGAGTGACGTTCTGATCCTCCTCTGGACTCGGGCATCATGCTCTTGGAAGACCTACCAGAACTGCCTCTGGTAGCTGCAGATGTTGCAGCCCACTCCTCCAAAGATCGTGTGCTCTCCTGTGTACTCACCTGGGTGTGGAAGGGGTGGGCTGCCGGCCATCAAGATGCGGAGTTCCAGGCATTCAGCTCAAGGCAGCACATGAACTTTCAGCCCACATAGGGTGTTTGCTGTGGGGAAGTTGCGTCGTCATTTCTCCAAAGTTGTGGTTTTGAGTGTTGGAGGCTCTGCATGCTGGGCACCCGGGGATTGTCCGGATGAAGGCATTGGCCCACAGCTATGCCTGGTGGTCAGGGCTAGACAAGGTCATTGAGGACTAGGTACACTCATGCCAGGTCTGTCAGGAGTCCAAACCCGAGATGCTGCAAGCTCCCATTCACTCCTGGGAATCTCCACGCACTCCGTGGTCGAGGCTTCACATTGACTTTGCCGGACCCTTCCAAGGGCAGGTCTTCTTCATTGTTGTTGATGCTTTCTCGAAGTGGCTCGAGGTAATTCCTGTGTCATCTGTGACCTCCGCCACTGTTATCAGGGCCCTTCAACGCCTCTTCACCACCCATGGGTTGCCAGACGCAGTCATCTTGGACAATAACGCACAATTCACATTGTAGGAATTTCAAAGATTCCTTGAGAGCAATGCCATCCAACACATCACTTCAGCGCCCTTCCACCCTTCAACAAATGGACAGGCGGAACGAATGGTGAGGTCCATCAAGGACTCACTCCACAGATTGGGCCAGGGAGACTTGGGACGGTGGCTGGCTGACCTTGTTATATCAGCACATTACCCTGCACTCCACCACTGGATGAAGCCCCGCAGAGCTCTTGATGGGGTGGCGGCTGACAACTTTGCTCAATTGGCTCCACCTTGACTTAGCTCTGGATGCCCGGCAGGAATCGGAGGTTTCAGGGATGCCACGGAAGTTCCAGCCGGGCAAGTTTGTATTCGCCAGGAACTACGGGGAAGGGCCGATCTGGGTCCTGGCTTCCATGCTCAGGGCGACCGGGCCGGTCTCCTACGAGGTAGCCAATGCCGCTGGCAGGACACTCTGGAGACACATCGATCAGCTGCAGCGGCATTGGCCAGAGCGGATGCAGGGACAGGACAGAGACAATGTGCCCTGCACTGCTGACACAGGACTTAGCCCAGAGCACCAAAGGACTGAACCAGGGACTGCAGCCGAGCCGAGCGGAGATGGTCCAGCAGCACAGAGCAGTCCAGAAACTCCATTGGTTCCAAGTAGTTCCTCCACTCCTGCTAGTAGGGTAGAGCCCACTGCCAACGCTGGGGCACCCATCAGTGGGGCCTCTACAACAGAAGGCTTGCACAGCTCACAGCGGGTACACCCTGCATACCTTGGTGACTTTGTTTGCAATAGGGTATTGCAGACTTAGGGGGGAGGGGTGTTATATACTGATGGAGCTTGGGCCTGAGTGAAGGCTCCAAAGGCCTTCAATACTATTGGTTGTGTTGCCGGTAACAGCCAATCATATTTGTTGCCTATAATCCAATAGCTGCACTGTCAATAGTTACATTGTATATGGTTCATGCAAATGAAGGATCTTAGCTGCCTACTTGATATTGTTGTTTAAGGTGGGTGTGGTTTTTACAAGTATAAATTGGTTCCTGTTGAGTCTGTATTTTTGGTTCGGATTTTCAATAAAGAGGCATGCTATTATGAAAGAGCTGCCTCGTCTCAATACTTAATAGGAAGCTTGCAGGGTAAACTTGGGCCAGTCAAACTCTGTCTCAGCTTAACCTACCTCATGGGGCTGCTATTGTGAGCACAGAATAGAGGATGGGAAAGTGGTGTAAATCATGCTGGGTCCCCATTTAGGGAGGAAAGCAGGGTACAAATAGCTGAATAAATATAAATACTTCTGAGTGCTGTTAGCCACTTCAGGAGTCCAATTTTGACTCAGAAGGAGGGTTAAAATACAATAAATTTTAAAAAATGAAATAAAACAATGAACAGTGTTCTGAAATGCTCATGCACTGAATCAGGAAGTTCTTTATAACAAATTTTCAAAGCTTCACATTTCTTTTGCACCACCTGCTGCCAATGGCCAAAAGACCACTACCCCACTCGTGTGCAACCGTTTACGTTGTCCTCTCTTATTACTGGTTTGTTACAATCTATGGAGGCCCGCTTGCTCCTGTAATCCGCAAATACGTTTAAGAGTGCTGTTTGATTACTAAGTGTGGGACAATGAGAAATTGACCAGGAACTGGGTAAAAAATGGTTTCTCTAAGAGGGAGTTTTCCCTGGTGGGCAGCAGCTAAAATAATAATTTTACGCCCAGAAAACTGCCTCAAGGAAAATAGATCTGCCAGGCCTATCCTTCTCAAGGGAAGAGCTCCTCTGCTGTGGCAGGTTTCCCATGTTTCCTTGCCCTTTTCTGCCGCTCAACAGTCTTCTCCCATCCCACCCCAACCTGGTCCGTTTCTTCTCAAGCATCATCCAGGCCTCAGTGCTACTGAGGGTTCAAATACTGGATGTGTCCAACTGATGTCGGGTCATCAGCACACATCCAGAGTTGTAGTCAGATATAAATGGGGGGAAGTCACCCTAAACAGTTCATATTCACTGCTGGTACCCCTCCTTCCTTACTTTTGCCAGGGGAGACTGTAGTGGTGGTGGGGCTTTTTACCCCTTTCCTCTGGCTCCATGTGTCTTTGCACTGGCAGAAACAGCGCAGGAGGAAAACTGGAAGCTCCTTCTCCCCCCTCGCACCATTAAGCAAACAAGTGTCTATTGTGTATTTGAACATTAAGAAAAGCTTGTACAAGAGCTAACTGTTCAGACTGGAGGTTATTTAAGATAAGCAACTTAAACTCAGCTACCTGATGTAAATGATCATGAAAATTTGTTCAAACAAAGCAGAACAAAACACACAAAAAAGACTGACATATTGCAAAACTTTAATGTTTCTTGTTTTCTAGATAACTAGGAATAAGGCCCGTTGTGGAAATAAATACAACGAGATCTAGAAAGAGGCTCTGGGAGAGTGCTCTGGCTTTGGGCAAACAGTGTCAATTTGCTGTGGCGATCTCAGCAGGGTATAATGACAGAGTCCACTGTTTTCTCCAGAGGAACTGATCTCTGCTACCTGAAGAGCAGTTGTAATTTTGAGTGATCTATAGCCCTCACCTGGAGATTGGCAGCAATTGATACCCAGGACGAAATGGCTGGTTTGGAGCGTGGAGTCTATGGCATTCTACCTGTCTGAGGTCCCACCTCTCCGCAAACCCCACCCTCCCCAGGCTCCACCCCTCAAATCCCCAGGAATTTGCCAGCCTGGAGTTGGCAACCCCATCTCCTTCCCAGCTAACCATCAACCTACCATTATCTGCCCCTTTGACTTCAGCTGACGTCTGCCCTCCCTTCTGCAGAGCAGTTGTGATTCTGAGTGCTCTCCAGCTCTCACCTGGAGATTGGCAACAGTGGTTCCCTATGAGGGACTGAATGGTTTGGTGGGTGGAGTCTATGGCAGTGTACCTGTCTGAGGTCCCACCTCTCCTCAAACCTCACCCTCCTCAGGCTCCATCCCTCAAATCTCCAGGAATTTCCCATCTGGAGTTGGCAACCCTATCAGGACTGGCCCCAATGTGTTTTCTCCCAAAGGCCAAAGTAGGTGACAGGACCAAGCTTAGTTGCCTACCAACAGGCACTGAGGGGAATGTAGGGTTGCCAGCTCTAAGGAGGGAAATACCTGGAGGTTTGGGGGGTGGATTCTGTAGAGGGCAGCATTGGGCGGGGGGGCGGAAAGACTCAGCAGGTATAATGTCATAGGGTCTACCCACCAAAGCAGCCATTTTCTCCAGGGGAACTGATCTCTGTCATCTGGAGATTATTGTAACAGTGG
>NW_015167551.1:496276-521713 GCF_001447785.1 Gekko japonicus
TTGCGGGGGGGGGGGGGGTTTGAGGTGTGGAATGGAGTGAAGTCCAATCAGCTTCCATATGCAAATAACCTTGAAACGCTGGCCCAATCAGAGAAGAGTGGGCTGAAGCGGCCCAGCCGTAGAAGCCCCGTCCCTGCGTTCAGTCTGCAGATGGTCCTCTCCTGTCAGAGGCCCAGAGCAGACTGAGCAGACTGAACCGGCCGGGGCTGACGTGGGCGGGACTACACAAAGCAGCCAGTCAACCCAGCCAGCATCTTCTGACTGACAGTTCAAGCTTCCAAACACTGTTGGTGTGCATTGGAATGTTGGGCCCCACTATGGCTTTATATATAAGGGAGAGATGCTTCTAGCAACTGTACATTTGGCATAGGCCAAAGAATGGGACATCTGGATCAATTTGGTGAGCAGAGTGATGGAGACAAAATCTCAATGGTCCAAGCTTTCTGGATCAGGCAATAGTTACACAAGTTAAATACCAGGACAACTTTTAAGAGACTGAGATGTATGGAAGGACAATCTCTATCATTTTACCCCCACAAAAGCACTGGTTCCCTTAACAGGGCAGCTACTTCCTTTAGGAAAAGTTGTATTTCCTGTCTATTGAGTTTGCATACAGCAGGTCCTGAACCAAAGGGGTATCGATTCAGCCATCACTGCACTCTGGTCAAGGAAGGGAGCTAACCAGCTAAGTTAACCACCTTAAACAGCATAAAAACTTCCTGTACACATCAGACCAGGACTGGCCATGTGATATCTTCCAGGTCAGGCTTATTCTCTTGCTTGGACCTGAAGAGGCCCCTTGATAAGAACTGGGGGGGGGGAGGGTCCTCAATTACAGCTAACTACCCTGAAAAGCTTAAGCCAGCAAATGTCTGTGGCTATGGGGGGGGGGGGAGGGCACTACAGTTTCTGTCTGGGGGTTTAAAGCTCCAAGAGCAGGCAACAATTTCCAACTAGAACGGATTGTAGAAACTGTTGTTTCCTACTATAGCTACCACCCACTACAAAGTCTGCTAGAGCAATCACAAGATCTTCTACCCTTTTGGATCAAACATTCTGCTTGTTGGTTGGTGGGTGAAATCTTAACACCACAAGGCACCTGCCCCCAACAAGCTTGTAAATCAACTTTCAGCCTGAAGAATATTTTAATGACTAACTTTTAAAAAGGAGGCTTTTGAATGGAAACAGTAAAGAGCGAACATGTATAATCATGAGTAATGACCTGCTTGTAACACTACCATCTGTTCAGGCCTAAAGAGCTTGGAACTACACAACAGCAATTACAAAACTACATACATTACTCTCTTATCCCTTGATATTGGAGTACATTATTGGCTCAGATTCAACCCTAACTTTTAGTCATATAAGATGTGCAAATGCATGCCCCCTCCAAGAGACTTTGTTTAATGAAAGCCTTCTTCATAGCACTCCAAGAACCTGAACTACCTTTTCAAAGTCAAAGTTAAATGACTAGACTTCACAGATCAGAATCCATGAGCACATGAAGACTGCTTCCCAGAATGCAAAGGAGGGGTACTGTTCCCAATTCCCCCGTCAAGTGGCAGCCCCTTGTGCCTCACTGAATACCACTTGAATATCCTTCAGCCTTCAAGGGTACAGGTTTGAGAGGCACAAGAACTGCCACTAGTGGCATGGAAGCTGTCACCTTCCAACAAAGAGCCACCAAGAGGAACCATGAGCAACATCTGCTGTACAGCCCAAATACAAATGTTCACTTTTACAACCTCACAATGGCAACCAAGGAGTCCATGAACACTTCTAAGAATGGCCACCTCCCACCAAAAAAACGATACACCCAACCCTGTCTTTAGGAGACTTGCTGGGACACTGGCAGTATACCAGGATTGGCCATACCCAGATTTTATTTTTTAAATTCCTTCCTAACTTAATATATGGAGCTGCGGTGGCTCAAGTGGTTAAGATGCTGAACTGCAGGCTGTGGAAGATCGGTAGTTCAGCAGTTCGAGACCCGAGTGTGCGGCATGACGGAGTGAGCTCCCGTCTCTAGTTCCAGCTAGAACCTAGCAGTTCGAAAGCAAGAAATTGCAAGTAGATAAATAGGTACCACTTCGGTGGGAAGGTAACAGCGTTCCATGCGCCTTGGTGTTTAGTCATGCCGGCCACATGACCACGGAAACATCTTCGGACAGCGCTGGCTCTTCGGCTTTGAAACGGAGATGACCACCACAACCCTAGAGTCGGGTTCGACTGGCTTTCGAGCAAGGGAACCTTTACCTTTACCTAACTTAATATATACGTTAATCATACTTGCAGCAGTGCTGAATGTAACATTTATTACTTTTGTATTTTTTAAATAAACTCTTCTTGATTAAAAAAAGGGGGGGGGCTGCCACTAGAAAATGGTGCCTGAAAAGCCTGCACTCCCACACAATCCAGTGAGTGGGTCTCAGAAAATTAACATTTATTTGTTTACTTCATCTGAACCCCGCCTTTTCCCCCAACAGGGACCCAAAGCAGCTTACAACGTTGTTCTTTCCTCTGCTTTATCCTCAAAACAACCCTATGAGGTCGGTTAAGCAGAGAGACTGTGACAGGCACAGGGTCACCCGGCAAGCTTCCGTGGCAGAACAGCAATTCGAACTCCATTGTTCCAGATCCTAGTCTGCCACTCTAACCACTATACCACACTAACTCTACCACATCCTGAACCAGTTATTAAGCATGGTGCTCACTGTTATTAAAGACTAAAACTGGAAAATACACTGAAGAACAAGGTGAGCTAGGCAAGAATGATAATGACTTCTACAAAGAGAAATCTGAGGGAGTCAATAAGCACATGAGTAGGGGTAATCAGGTAAAACATTAAAATGAAAGATTTGAGACAACTCTTGTTAAAGACCCTTACTACAATTTTTCAGAAAATCAGGTATTCCCTTAAGGAACAGTAACCAGAAGAAATGAATAGGGATAAACTGTTTTCACAATGAAGGCAAAAAAAAATGACACACACACACCCAGATCCTTACTGCTCTCTTTTATGCAGCTTACTCAAAAATGACCTGGAATCAGCTTTCCTCTAATTCCTGGATGTAAAAGACCACAAACAAGGGAAATCTGTATTGAGCTTCCCTGGCTTGCAAACTTTCCAAGGGGATCTAGCTGACCCGATCTGAGCCAGTTAGACAACATCAGGATAAGAGCTACAAATTGCTTTATGAAAACCTTGTGAGTTTTCCCACTGGAAATTTCACTCCAGGATTTTCTAGGTATCCTGACTCCTTTTTGTGCTGTTTTCTTTTAAACTTGCCTCATACGGAATAGTTATAAAACTACCAAGTTTTGAATGAGGATAAAAATAGTCAGAGGAAGAAATGTGAACTCAATTGAATTACAAGAGAGAAAACACCCCATAGTATTCTAGACCCAAAATCTTACTGTATGTTTATTCTGCAAAGAAAACAAATTCTGAAGTTTGCAAGGACCTTTTAAAAAGAAAAATAGCCCTGGACAGCACATTACACAGTTGCTTGGGCAAACAATTTCATTTTAACACAATCCCTACCAGCCTTTGCACCAATGGATTCGATTCTGTCATTCAATGCCACAAAGATTAAGGGTTTTCTAGAACACATAAACCTGTCTATGGGACAGACAGAGAAGGCCTCTGGGAGATTTTTATGTAAACCACGCTTCCTGAGGTTGGAACACCCTCAGAGAAAGCTCCCAGTCTTGCTCAGGGTGCTGAGCTTTTTTTGAAGAAAGTTTATTAATTCAATCACACAGGATGCAATTTAGTTGTTTAAAACTACAGGCAAAAGTTATAAGAACATAGGGGTAATGCAGTGACTTTATAAGAACATAAAACTATCTAGGGGTAATGCAGTGTCTTTGCACATCTCAAAAGACTGCCTCCCCCCATCTTTCTCTGACTGTAACACTTTTACTTCTGAGGTTTTTACAGCTGGAGTTAGACCCCTCGGATCATTTAAATCAATAGGCTTAGAATTGCACTGCTTAATAAATTTACTCAGAATATGATTCCTGTTAAGCTTTAATGTTGTGGTTGGGCTCTATAGACCCTCCTTTTCCTCTATTTTGTGTTCTGTCCTTTCCTCCCTTTCATTCTCTTTCTTTGATGCTCCACGCCTTTCTCACTCTATTAATTTTAACTGAGCCAGTGATTTCTTTACTTTTCATTCATTCTGGACACTACTCCTATCAATTACAGTGCAGCCATCTTGCCTGTACCCACATTTGGATATAGAAGGAAATAAATTGCCACAGTTACAGGATAAACTCATCAGATTTCTCCTTTCTCCACCGCCCTTGGCCCATGTAGCTTTCCCACACGTTTAAGTTAGGCCACAGGGACATTCTTGATGTGCTCGTTTCAGTTCTGAGAGGGAGGGAGATGACAGCACTCAAGACTTTAGTATTTAAACACAGCACAGGAAAGGAGAGACAGATGTTGAAGTGTATACTATTCAGATATGCTGTATGTTCATTCTGATGTTTGCTTTCTTTTACTGATTCCAGTCAGCATCATCTTAACTGGCATAGCAGCGAAGCCTCTGTTCTGATGTCAGGCCACAGTCTACGACTGACAAAAACAAATGTCAGACATCTTAAACTGAGGCTTGCTTTCATTGTGGTGCCCACATACAACTGCTGCAAGAGGCTGGAGTTTGACTGAAGACTTCACTCTGGTTTCAGGAAGGAATAAACCAGGTTCATCTCACACACACAAAACTTTGATTTGTTTCTGACATGTGAACAAAGCTTACATGTAAAGCAAACCACTATCCTTCACATTCAGCCCATTCTCTTTTTTTTTTTTGGCCCCCCAAAAGGGCTTTTTAAAAATTGCATTTCTAAAAAAACTACAAAACTACAATGAAAAGGGGAGGGGAAACTACAAGCTATGGGAGAAAGAAAAAGAAGGCCCTAAAAGCCCAAGTGCTGAAGGTTACAAACTGCTTAAAGAAAAGATTTGTTACTCTTAACAATTACTTTCAGACATGAGGAGTATCATCAATCATCGCTTCAGTTGTCGAAACCATCTTATCAGGCTAGACAGAGAGTAATTCCATAGCTAATTAACAAAGATATAGACCTTGAGAGAGTTCAGCTTCTCCCTATACGCTCCCCCCCCCCCACAGATATAACGTTGTGGAGCCAAGGTTCCCTCAGTCTATACAATCACACAGATTTATCCTCTTCCTTCTCTGTTAAATCTTCTTTCACTATCAGCTTCAATATAACAGGCTCTGTCCAATTAATACCGCTTTCCCCAGGACTTTCATTTGCCTTCTTGTTTGTCTTAGATCATAGGGGTCCTTCCTTTTGTTGCTTCCAACACACGCTGGTTAGAGAATCCGACTGTTCACTTTGTAGGCAGAATTTATGAAGGATGGCCAAGCCCTTTGCTCCGAAATCGCTTTTTAATCAGCCTGCAACCATCCAATAAACTTTAGAGTCTCCATACAGTCTTAATTTCCTCTGTGATCAAAGATCACTGCTTCTTGGTATAGACACTGTCCATTTAAAAGCACAGCAACATTTAGAGCCGGTTCCGTCCAGTATACCACTTTAGCCAGCAGAGGGTGAGTGATTTTGAGCTGTAGGAAGAGTCTATGATTAGGTCACCTGACCAAACCCTCCGATCTTCTTCTTCTTGAGGAAAGCTTGGGTCCCGCCTTCCTTAAAGTCTCCGATCGCCATCTTGGGGGGATGTTTACATTTACCAAACAAAGTTGCCAAAGTCTCAGAGATCTGTAAACGCTTATTTTTTTGAAAAGTTCTCTGTTCTAGTCTTTCTGTTATAATCCATGCCACTGCATGCTCAGTACCCACCCCCATGTTTCCGCTTCATTAGGTCGTTTAGGAGGTAGGGCGTCCCCCCTCCCGCTTGTATTGGGGGGGCTTCGCATCAGGGCTTCGATATCTCGCTTCAACTTTAACTCACTCATCAGTCTTCAGGACGATCCAGCAGGTCTCCCTGGGATCTCGCTGGGCAGAGTTAAATCACCAAACCTCCATACGCTTGTTCCGGTGTGCGCTTTGAGTCCAATGCTGGGAATTAGGGCAGGACCTTCGGGGCAGAGAGCAACTCCCCTATATCGGCTGTTGGCCGAAGGAAGGGCTCTCCGGAAGTCCCCTGGCTAGGAGCCCATTTCGCAAGGGCTCAATGGGGAGCGCAAAAGATTGCGCCCCTCCTATCCTCTGATTCATGGCACGCGTCTCTCAGAGCTGTGAGAAGACACAGCCATCTTTAAAGCACCAAAGCCCAGAAGTCACATTCAGCCCATTCTCCACACAGGGATAATACTATGGAGAATACCTGGCTTACATCATTACTTGAAGAATTACCAAGAAAATCTAAGTGAAGAACTTTGAAGAGTCTAATATAGTGGTGAGAGAGTTCAACTAGGATCTGGGAGACCCAGGTTCAAATCCCTGCTCTGCTGTGGAAGCTTGCTGGGTGACCTTGGGCCAGTCACACACTCTCAGCCTAACCTACCTCCCAGGGTTGTTGTGAGGATAAAATGGACAAGAGGAGAACAATGCAAGCTGCTTTGGGTCTCTGCTTTGGAGAAAGGCAGGATATAAATGAAATAAATACTTTTTTGTTAAAAAGGATATCTTCCTACAGAAGAGTGTGGTATAACTCATAATGTTTGCTGCTACTGACCCCATTGGTTCACCGAGCACTTGGCATCTTTGTGGATGTGTATAGAACTAAATCCTAAGGGGGGAGACTAGGTGTTGAGCAAGGGACAACAAAATATGCTCTACATAGCAATCTTATGTTCCCCATTGGTCTACATTGGAGCACAGCTGCTGCAAAGGGGAGGAGCAATACAAGTGCTCCTAGCACTGGCTGTGAATACTTAAAAGAAAGGGCAGGTGCCACTATAACTACTGGATGATGTCAGTCAAAGCCAGAGTTTCCATGATACTTCCAGTGGTCTATGGAAAATGTACTGGCAGCTCTAAAGGAAAAAAAAATGGTGTTTTGATGGCTCTTATGAAGCATGAATTTAATAGCTGAGGCTTCCTCCCCCCAGAAAAGAAAGTTCACCTAAAAGGCAGCAATAAACAGGCTTTTCAAATGAAACGGGGCCCAGAGCCAACTTTCAGAGGTTTATTTCAGCAGAGCACCCAGATAGGTCCCTCCAGCAGATTTTTTAAAGTAAATTTAATTGGAAGCAAAGCATAGTTTAGAAACTTAGAGTTTGGTACTGGCCTTTCAGGCTGATTAATTTGTTGGGCATCATAAAAACACGGCAGATTTAAACAGGTGACCCAGTGTTCTTGCCAACTTTAGGAAGGGAGAGGATTTGATTCTTGAAAACTATCTAGCAAAATAGAATATACAAGAAAGGGGACCCGCGAAAATCGCGGGGGGAGGAGCGGGGGAGCTCCACACAGAGCAGGCGGAGGAGGAAGAAGCAGGTAAGCTTCCCCCCCATCTCGTCGGTTCCCCCGTCTCCTCCACCACTCCCCCTCCACTACCACCCCTGTCTCGCCCCCCGTCTCTCTCTCTTTCCTCCCGGCTCTCTCTCCCCCCCCCGGCTCCCCAGTCTAGTCTCTCTCTCTCTTCCCACCCGGCTCCGAAGCGAGTGGGCTCCGAGCAGCCTCGGCAGTCTCTCCCCCCCCTTCGCCTCCGAAGTGAGGCCTGCAGCTTTCGCCGGTCTCTCCCCCCTCCCCCCCGCACTGAAGCTAGGCAGTTCGCAGAACGTTCCCTGCGGATGCACAGGGGACGCTCTTTTACTTTTGGGGGGATTAAAATATCCCCTGATATTTTTTTACACTTTTCAGATTTTTGTGCACACCTGGAGACTGTGCACAAAAATCTCCCTCCCCCCCCAGGTGCCCCCAATGTGCGGATTTAGGTATCCGCACGCACGGGGGCGACTTCACTATTAGATATATAGATATTTTGCCTTGCCAGGTGGCTTCCATCAAAATTTAAGACATCGTGTATGCTTTTTGTTTATCTGCATCCCTTCCTATCATGGCAGAAAAGAACAAGAGTCCAGTAGCACCTTAAAGACTAACAAAATATGTGGCAAGGTATGAGCTTTCATGAGTCACTGCTCACTTCTTCAGATAAATCGTTCAAATAACTTTTTCAGTGATGTGAGTCACTGCTCACTTCTTCAGATAACTCGTTACTAAATTTCAGCCTAAATGAAAGTCTTTTACTCTTTCCTGAAATTGACCGAGCTTTGGTGAGCCTCCAAGAGAAATTACCTCCACCTTTATGAAGTAGACAGGTAGCTTCTCTCTAGGTGGAGCCCTGGGATTTAAGGGGCTTTGGTGGAAGCATCAGAGTTGTACCAGAGAGAACCAAGTGCCAGAGCCTCTTGTCCTGAAGTGGTACTTTCACAATCTGTGGCAGGGATAGCCTGGTGAGCGAGGACTGTGTATTCAACCCTCAGCGCCTCTTTCAGACACAGAAGAGAAATGCAACATATCTCTACCAGCAAGCAATGTAATGCCTCTGGACTGGTCAGAACCAGTATCAGTACTAGGATCCTGGCTTCCTGATCCATCTGATGAAAACAGCAGTATCATCTGCCTATTGTGCGCCAGGCTCCAGTTACTGCAAGGGAAACAGGAAGTCAGAGTCATACTTCAAACCTAAGAGTTGGTAGAACTGGCCCGCAGCCCCAGCCAGGCCTTGATACCAGTTAACATAGGGACTCATAGGCCAATGCTAGTGTAGCACAGTGACGGAACGGTAACCGAGGCAATGGCCAGGGTGCCAGCATCGGCTCAGAAACTGAGCAGCAGGCATCTGAAGCCCATAAGACGAAAACTGATAAATCTATGGGAACACGACCCAAGAAGCAAGTGATGTTCCAACCCCCTGATCGCTGGGACGAACTGGCCTGGTCGGGGGGGGCACCCCTGGAATTCGAGGAGCAAGGGGCCGAGTGGATTGAGAAAGATGGTGGGCATCTTGGACGTTCCAGAATGACCCCGAGCTCAGCCGCATGAGAGAGGAGTGGGAAGAAGAATCCACCTCCGAGAAAGGACTAGCCGGTCTGCATGCCGATCTTAAAGAACTGAAAGAAGGGTACCAGTACCTGGTGAAAAACCTCCCCAAGGTGGTCAAGGAGCTCATGGAGAAGGAAGCCCCTAAGACATCCGTGGAGGAGGTGTAAGAAGATGAGGAAGAAGACGAGGCTGGGCCCTCGCACAGGGCGGTAGCCTGCAGGGGAGGAAAGGAATGCAAGTGACCACGAGATGCACTGGAAGCCACGTTCAACGGAACTCCTGCCAAGCTCACCTTCTTTGCTATCCAAGTACGTAAGATGCTCCATGAGTGGGGCCACATATTCACCTCCGATGAGCAGAGGGTCGACTATGCGGGCTCACGCCTCCGTGACCGAGCAGCTGACTGGTTCGTGGGCCTCTACAATGTGGCAGCCCCGGAACTCCGGGACTTCAATGCCTTCATGCAGGCCTTGCGCCACCAATTCGAAGATCCCCTAGAACTGGAGAAGACGACGACACTATTGCGAGGTATCCAGCAAGGAATGCGCTCAGTGCAAGAGTACTCAGATGAGTTCAAAGTCACCGTGGCAAAATTCCTGGGCTGGCCAGAAGAAGTACTCATCGAATTTTACAGAGCCGGATTGAACGCCATCATCTTAGAGCAAGCCCTGGCCCAAGACAACCCCTCACCCTCGCGGGGTGGGTACAGGTGGTGTGCGAGGCTGAAAACTGCCACAACATTGTGAAACTGTACCAACAGAAAACCCCTGGCCGGGATGGAGGGCTAGTTCAGGGGCCTAGAGGTCATGATTACCCTGGTCCTGGAGGGGGGACCGAGAGCTGTGCCTCAAGGGGCTCTGCCTGCGATGCGGTAAGGCTGGCCACTATGCCGCTGACTGCACCTGGAGCCGTGGGGAAGAACCCAGTAAGAGAGAGGAATGGCGCAAAGTGCACTGTGAGAAAAAGGGGAAGATGTCGGGGAAGTGCCTGAAGTCGCCCCGAGCCCTGCAGGCAGCAGACTTCCCATCCTCCGGAACCACCTCTTCAAGCAACGGAGACAAGCCTCAGATACAGGGAAAAGGTCGGGACCTGCTGTGAAGAGTGCCAGCCAGCAGGTCTGACCGTCCTCAGTGCAAGACTCGGTGAGAAACAGTACCTCCTTATTTTTTGCTACTGTTACAATTTTCAACCCCGAGGCCAGCACCCAGATACTGGTGAGAGCCTTAATACTCAGGTTGCTCTCGCGACCGCATTAGCCCCTCTTTGGTTACGGGACTTGGGGCAGCAGTGACTAAGCTCAAGGAGCCTGTGGTGTTTACCCAGATGGATGGGGCAACCATGCAGTCCTGCCAATACCTCACTGTGGATTTAACGGTAGGGGTCGGGGGCCACTGGGAACAGAGGGGGTTTATAGTACACCCCACCGCCCAGTTCCCTATGGCGCTGGGGAAACCCTGGCTAGCTGCCCATGACCCCTATGTACAATGGAGCAAAGATTGCTTAACGTTCTTTGACCTGAGATGTAAGGCACACCAGTGGAACCTGGCGTGGGGCGAGGAGCCCAATCCTGCCCTGGAAAGGGTTTGTCTAGCTTGGGAGGCGTTAAACGCAATACCCCACTGACAAGGCTGAGTCCAACAGCACCCCATCCACAATTCACATATCAGTCTTCACCAGCTTTCCCTCCATCTTGTCTGGATTCAGTTTCAGTTTATTGACCCCCAGCCACCCATTCCTGGCATCAAGACCTTGGCCCAGAACAGTCACAACAGATTCTGGAGGCTTAGGTAAAGGAATATAGAGCTGTGAGTCATCTGCGTACAGATCACAACTAACCCCAAAGCTATGGATGACCTCACTCAATGGTTTACCATAAATATTAAAGAGCATGTGGGGAATGGGATAGACCCTTGTTGAGCTGTACAGCGCATCCCAACTGCCTGACTCTGTCTCTGCAGTGGAAATTCTGACTCCTATCTTTAAGACAAGAATGAAACTACTGGAACCCTGTCTTAACTCCTACCACAGACCCTAGACACTCCCCCCTCATATCATGGTCAACTGGAACAAATGCAGGTGGCCGATCTAACAAGATCCAACTGGGACATGCTGCATTGGTGAACAGAGATTGTCCACCAGAGCTATTAAGGTCAATTCTGTCTCATACCCTGAAGTTTGACTGAAATGGGTAATCAGCAGATGCTTCATTGAACAGTAGGTCCTCATTAGGCAGGTATTTATATACGCGGTATGAAAAATAAACTAACAGTGGAGTTGAGGGGCTGTGAAATGCAGCAAGTATTAGTCAAATTCAAATGTAAATCCAGAAAGTGCATAATAGCAGTAACAGTCATTTATACATTCTGAATGGAATGGAGTGATTACGCTTTGATCGGCCTCTTGTAAACTCTCCCCACCCCCTTTTCTGCTGCTTGACCTCTAAGTATAAATTTAGCTGCCTTGGATGGTTGCTCTATGCATCTGACAAAGTAAGCTATGACTCACAAAAGACTGTGCTTGAATAAATTTGTTAGTTTTTATGGTGCCACTGTGGTTGTTTCTCTACTTGGCTACACCATTTAGTGGGTTCTACTTAGTTCACTGAACTAAGAAAACCCAACTTTTTAATAGCAAGGGTGCAGGAGAGATTGCGTCAAACCTCTTGATGAATTCTAATTATGAATAGGTTTCTAAAAGTCGTAAATCAATGTAAACAAATAAAAACAGCGGTTTCAAGTGAGCATTTCCCTTAGAAGTTCTTTTGCTGGTAACTAATGATTCCCAATTAGTTCAAATGCTCTACCACTGGTTTCTGAATATTGCCTTTTTAGTGGCATATCTGCATCCATTTATTATTTTGCACTATGCAGAGAGTTTATTTATTATTTATTTACTTTATTTATATTCCACCTTTCTTCTCGAGGGGACCCGAAGCATCTTATATTGCTCCTCTCTCCGCCGCTTTACCCTCACAACAACCCTGTGAGGTAGGTTAGACTGAGTGTGCCCAAGGTTACCCAGCAAGCTTCCATGACAGAGTGCAGATTGAACCTGGGTCTCCCGGGACTTAGTCTGACAATTTAACCACTACACCAGGGGTGGCCAAACCTGCTTAACGTAACAGGCACACAGAATAATCGTCAGATGTTTGAGAGCCACAAGACACGAACAAATGTTACACACACATTTTCTATTGAAAAATATGCAAATCTGATTTTTATTAACGTTAAATGAGACTGTGTGAAGGAGCTGCATGCGGCTCCTGAGCTGCAGTTTGCCCCCCCCCCCCGCACTACCCCATGCTGGCTCTCCTAGAATAGAAGCGCCATGCGGATGCAAGGTGGCATGGAGCTTTTTATGCGACAGAACACTCAAAGCCAGAATCCACCACCTACAATCTGAAGCTGTGCTGTTCACTGGACTTTCTTAGGACTTCACCAACTCATTACGATCTCATTCTGCATGTATGAACCAGGCCTTGACCTCACAGATGTGCCATTGCGCTGAGCTTCGGAAAGGAAAGGTGAAGTACAAATGAACAGAATTTTTAAAATGCCTGGACTCCAATGGAAGATAGCTGAAAGATCTGCACAGGCTTCCTGAGAAATCTGAAGAATATGGTCAAATGAAGCAGACAACTCACTAGTCAAATAAAGCCAGCTGACCACTTTCCCAACCCTATACTGAAGTGTTTATTTTGTTATCCAAATACACAGAAAACAATGGCTTCTGAAGCCTTCATTTTTGTAAGTACTCAGCGCCGAATCTTCCATAAGGCGGGGTAAGGCAATTGCCTAGGGGCGGCACCTTAAAGGAAGCGCCAGGCTGGCCTGCCTGCTGCCCCGCCCCTTGTCTCGCCTCACCACCCTGCTCCCCCCTGTGCTATGCTCCTGCCTCCTCCTCTGTCAGAGGAGCCCTGCTGGCCTGCCTGCCGCCTCCTCTCCCCTCCTCACTCGCCTGCCCACCAGTCACCAAAGACCTGCTTGGCTCGCTGCTCTGCTTGTCCTGCTCCTTGGAGGGCGCCCCGCTGCTGCTGGCCTGCCTGCCGCCCCTCCCCGGGCCTCGCCTCACTCACCAAAAGCCCTGCTGCTCGGCTCAGTTTCCAAGGCATGTTTCCATTTGAGGTTAGGCGGAGACCAATGGTGGGGAAAGTGGGGGAGGCAGAGGTGAGGTGGCTTTGCAACCGATGGGGGTGGAAGATTTCCGTGGAGTTAAGAGCAAGTTTTGGATGCGGACAGTTCTGCGCCCAGAGACTGGTCTTGGAAGACTTTGGCGCCCCCCCCCCCATTATTCCATTAAAAATGCCGTTTGGAGCACTGTGTTAACTTGTGGGGTGGGAATGAAAGTTTCACCACAGCCTTTTAGACCGTGGAAGGCTTGGGATGCATTTCCTTTTATGTGCAGCTATCTGACTCACATACTGAAGCTGTGGGAAGGTCGGCCACATCGCCCGAGCATGTCAGGCCAAGGGAAACCAGAGGCATCCAGCAGCAACCACCAACCCTACGAGCTCCACTGAACTCAACACCATGTCCGTTCAGCAGCACCAGGTACTGCACTTACCCCAAGAGTTCCTCTAACAAAATTAACGTGACTGTCTTAATGGAGGGATGCCCCTGCTCAATGGACCTAGATACCGGGTCTTCCCTTTCAATCATTTGGAGGACACGTTCAAAAGACTATGCCCAAACAGCCCCCCCCTTACAGCCAGTAGGGTTTACTCTATGGGAATTTTCAAAGAACAAAGTGCCCTTATTGGGGGAGGGAAAATTCAGGGTGCAGTACCGCAACTTTGAGGGTCTGCTGGATTTGCTTGTGGTTAAAGGGAAGCGCACACGCCTCATTTGACTGGCATGGTTCGAGCTACTGGGAATTGGGGTGACCGGGATGAACCACGTGAAGCAAAAAGACTTTCAAGGGGTATGCGACGAGTTCCCCGCAGTTTTTGACAGGACGCTCGGGCGTTACACCGGGCTACCTGTCACCCTACAGCTCAACCCAGACATACGGCCCATACGGCTGAAGGCCAGGCGAGTCCCATTCGCCCTCAAGCCAAAAATAGATGCAGAGTCCTAGAACCCGTGCTACACGCCCTATGGGAGACCCCCATCATGACCCCAGTGAAGCCCTATGGGGACGTCCGCATCTGTGCAGATTATAAATGTACAATTAACAAGGCTCTGCAGGACCATGCATACCCGGTGCCAGTGGTCAGCCACGTCCTGGCTTCCTTAGCACAATGTGAGTTGGATGTTTTAAATGTTTAGGAAGTGCACCACACTACTCTTTTTTTATTTTTTTTAATAAAGATTTTATTGACTCCCCTAAAAAGGGGAGGTATTTCGCTTAAAAGAAAAAATGGGAAGGGTAGACAGTGGGAGAAAGAGAAAGCTGAGTGATATATAAACTGGTAAATTAAACTGTTAGTAATGTCCAATTAATCTTCTTGGGCTTCTTCTGTGTGTTGTCAAACTTCTTTTCTTAGTCCGGTCACGTGTAATTCTCTGTTAGTATGTTAGTAATGTTCCTTTGAATTTCTGTTAATAAAAAAAATCTCTTCTGGGCACATTCAGAACCGCTTCTTTGCGTGCTGGGTACTTTTACTATCGCTGATGTGGAGGAGCTTCCTCTGTTGTCTTCTCCTTCCGGCTTGTTAGATCCTCCTTCGGGTTGCTGTTAACACTCTCAGTTCATGCACTATAAATCCTCTTCCTTTCATGCCATTACTGGAGGTCCCCAGCTTTGAGAATGGTATTAATTTCATTTTCGCTTTTATATCTGCTCCCATACTCTCTACTGGGTCCTCCTCGCAACTGTTGACTTATATAAGCGCTTGCCAGGCACTCTTCGCTGTCACAGTTCAAACTTTTCCGTTTTACAAAACTCCCGTCGGATTTACAGCCATAAACAGTCCAAACATTAAACAGTCGGCTCTTACGCACAAGCAAACGCCCAGACGGAAGTCCCTCCCTTCTTCTCCGCTCGCTTTTGCCCAGCTCCGACATCTTTTCTTTTTTGTTTACTTTTAGAAAGTTCTTAAAATGTGCTCCAGAGAGACAAAACTTTTTCTCGCTTTGTTTCAAATACATCAAAGGAAAACATCACTGTCCGCTCAATCCATTCCCCCCCTCCTTTTCTTTTGCGCTTATACAAATGGAGGGTTAACCTCTTCGCCTTTTTCGCTGGGAGGGGGGGAAACGTTTTTAGTTCTTTTTCTCTGCATTTTGACAACTCACAGTTAAGCCGATCATTTCTTTTTCCATTTTTGCGGATGGTCGCTTTATCACTCGGTGACGTCTGGTGGCTCCGCTAAACCCCGTTCGGGGTCGCTCACGCAGCAAGGTCCATTGGGGCAGGGCATGGCGGGAGCCCCGCTCTCCGACCTCTCGGTCGAAAGAGCGACTCCCCCCTAGTGCGCCCTAAAGCGCCCCGGATCCGAGCTCCTCTCGTCTGAGGGGCTCGTTCGGGTCTCCGCTCGCGCAGATTCCCTCCTCCACTGCGGGCGAGGCGCCCTCGGGAGCGACCCGAGGATGCGTCTGCCATTTGCGGGAGCCAGACCGGAAGCCTGCACCACACTACTCTTGTTGTAGTAGTACACTGTGGGATGAAGGCTCAGTGTACCTAGTCTGATAGGCATAGGGGCTTATTAGCCAACATTCTGCCTCTGAGAAGCTGGTAGCTTCCCTCATTTGCAGCTGGCACTAAGAAGTAGTCTGCTTTTGGCTACGGAGGTTCTTTTTAATCATCACTGATGAAAGCCATTCATTGAGAATTAGAGTACAAAGGGAAATTATGCTTTTATTTGGTTGGGATGGAGATTGGATTTAAAAATGACCATGTGGAAGTAGTGACAGACTTCACGTTCCTGGGATCCCAGATCACTGCAGACTGTGACAGCAGCCATGAAATTAAAATACGCCTGCTCCTTGGAAGGAAAGCGACGGCGAACCTAAAAAGCATGATAAAAAGTAGAGACATCACTCTGCCAGCAAAAGTCCGCATGGTCAAAGCAATGGTATTCCCGGTAGTCATGTATGGCTGTGAGAGTTGGACCATAAGGAAGGCTGAGCGCAGAAGAATAGATTCTTTTGAACTATGGTGCTGGAGAAAACTCTTGAGAGTCCCTTGGACTGCAAGAAGATCAAATCAGTCAATCCTAAAAGAAATCAACCCTGACTGTTCCCTGGAAGGCCAGATAATGAAACTGAAGCTCAAATACTTTGGCCACCAAATGAGAAGGGAGCACTCACTGGAGAAGACCCTGATGCTGGGAAAGATTGAAGGTCAAAGATGATGGGGACGGCAAAGGATGAGATGGTTAGACAGTGTCATAGATGCAACGAACATGAAATTGAGCAAACTTCAGAGGACGGCGGAAGACAGGAAGGCCTGGCGTGATCTGGTCCATGGGGTTGCAAAGAGTAGGACTCGACTGTGTGACTGAACAACAAATGTGGAAGCTGCATTGGCCACTACATGCTACCATTAAGTCACATTAATATAACCCTCTGCATCCTGAGGCCTTGGGGCAGGCCATTCTGCTCACAAAGCCACAATAATAAACCCGAGTGTCAATGGCAAGTGTTGAACGCAGCTTCTCAAAACGCAAACTTATAAAAACACACATACGCTGGACAGTGTTGCAAAAGAGACTACTTGATTTGGGAACTATTTCAATTGAACATGCTGAAGCATCAGCGCTTGACCTGAAGGAATTGGTGACAAAATTTGCTAAAGAAAAGGCATGCAAAATGAGAATCTGATGTGTCTGAAATAGAAACATTAGAGAGACTTAAATTTCAACATCACAATTAACAGTATTTTTCAAAATGCTTTGTGATTTGTGTTTTTCTGTTTGAGAGAGAAAATCAGACATTGCATTACCTGTTCTCACAATTTTTTAAAAAACAGCAATTTCAAATTTTGTGTTGTTCATTCTTCCTAAAATGCATTCATTTTGAAAATTGGGGGGGCATGGGGGGGCGCCAGAAGGTAGCCTTGCCCAGTGTGCAAAAAAACCTGGCACCAGCCCTGAAAGTACTTAAGTCACAGGGCAGCTTGTTAAATGCTGGAACAACAATTGAGGAAGCAAACTGTCTCTGCCAAGATCCACATTACAGGACTCATGAGTACCCTCTCTACCCAAGGGGGGGGGGGAGCCAAGAATATTTGCATATTTAAGATGGAACAGCTCTAACGAGAATCCTTACAGCCATTAACTGAAAGGAGAAATGCTTTTGGTGCTCAGAGCTGATTTAGCAAAAGGTCCTTGTGTGGTTAAGTTTAAAAGGCCTTTTGATGTTAAAGGATTCTTAACCCAATGGAATCAGAAAATGTGGGTTCAAAAGGAGACACGTTTTCAACCAAGACAATGAATACCCATTAGAGCAGTATGTGAAAAATGTGCATCAGGGATTGGGTTACTGGAAGGGAACAAAGGAAGAAAATGCCCAAATCAGGCCAGTCTGCTGTTGTACATCGATATATCTTACTTCTTACATACACAAGCCACTAGCCACTGGTAATAAGTGACATGAAAGACCTCTACTCAAGATCCCAGAGAGCTACTGCCGGTCAGAGTAGACAAGAATGATGTTGATAGACCAAGGGTTTTACTCAGTATACGACATTTTCATGGAAGTATTTCTGTGCAGAGCATGAGAACCCCCCTCCCCCAATCAAAATACACATTTTTTCAATTTAGGTTTAAGTGCTACAGAGACATATGCCTTATGGTGGAAAAAACTGGAAAAAAAACTTGAAAGATCTGGAAGTAAAGGAGGTTGCTGAAAAGAAGCCCAGAGTCATTCTGCAACCCAAATCCCACAATTCCAAGTTTATGTGTCAAAATCTTTCCAGAATATGCCATGTATTACTTCCACTTGTGGGTAACAACTTCCAAAGCAAAATAAAATTATAAAATAAAAGATTTGTTTGCACTTAGATGGCCATTTACCACACAGCAATTTAATCAAAGCTAATAAAAACACCAGTTTACACTGAATGTGGGTCTACAACAAGGTGCTCTGAACATCTGCAAACTCAAATAGTTAAGAGCAGATGACATGAGTCTAGATCCTACTATTTCAAGCCTCAACCAGCCTACCATATCTGTAATACATGGATGGTAATGCTGGGCCTATTATACTGGGTTATTTCCTGAATAACTAATATACAAGAGGTGCTTTAAGCACTTAAATATTTATATAGTACTATCTTAACAGTGTGGGCCAACATTTTTTCCTAAACCTTTATTTTTCTGCCAAAAATTTCCCTTTATGAAGATTCATTGTTTTATAAAGTTTATAACAATGAATCGGTGCCACTGCTAACACAATTTTGGCAGTTTCAGACTTAGAATTAACATTTTCCAGGTAATTATTCCTAGAATTCATGAAAGAGTACATGCATGTTTTATTGCTTTCTAAACAGAAAGATAATAACCCATTTAAAAAAAAATCAAATTATGAATTCACCTTATTGGCTATGCAGGTCACATCAAAACCAAAGCTAAAATTCTTATTTATGTGTCTTCCCACGCACTGGGGAAGTGACCATGTAATCACCAACCTGATGTGGAAGTAACAACTAATGCAAGTGATGCCAAGGAGAGCAGCAGTGAAACTGAGGTGCCAGTTTCCTCCACAGAACAGAGTTGGATTCTGATCAAACATGAGTCGACAGTGATATCCAAATCATACCACGCACAGTTATTTATGTGTGGTTAAATAATGTGTCAGTTTTCAGTGCCTTTGATTTTTCCCTTAATTTATACTATTTAACATAGGGTGTTTTGAAACTGCTGTTTCCTAAATATAAATATGCAAAATCACATCATGCTCTAATTATGGCACTGAAAATTTCTGATTTATATTCTTCAGGAAAACCCACATTGCTGCAGTCCTCTCTGTTCAAGACAGAGCTGTGTGTACTCTGTTAAATACAAGTTAACTCCAACATTGGCATCAGCTATGGACCTCTGGTTGGAGATGCATTCCCAGAGCAGTCCTAGGAGCTGGACCAGCCGTCCATCCCAGATTTCAATATTGCGTGATAGCCTTATGTGAATTCTAGTTCCAAATAAAATCAGTTATGAGCAAAGGAGACTAGCCAAATCCATTTCATGAACCGCTTCCCTATAACCAGCCACCACACAGTTGACTTTGAGAGAGAAAAAAATGCCTATTTAACAGAAACCATTTGCAACTGCATTACTGTTTCAAAACAAGACAAACTTTTAAAACTTCAGCACTGTAAGAGTTAGACAATATCTTCTTGTCCACACACTAGGAGTGAACAGAAAGTTTCTCTCGGGAAGTAAGAATTTCTTCAGAACATGAATATTCAACTTGGAGGGGGAGAGATAAGAAGAGACTAGATGTTCTGGTATACTTTGGAATGAATCTCTCAAACACAGAGCTGCTTTACAAGTTATGAATGGCACCACAATAATCCTTCTAAGAGATCTGTGGGCCTAATTTAGTCTTGTGTATAAAACAGAAAATGGCAATCTCAAATTTCTTGGGCAAAATATTCGCTTTTAAAATAATGACATTAAAACAGCGTTGTATGGTGGTTACAATACTGGACTAGGATATAGGAGACCCAGGTTCAAATCCCAGGTTTATCATGCAGCTCGCTGGGCAACTGTGGGCCAGCAACTCTCAGTCTAAATCACCTCACAGGGTTGTCATGAAGATATAATGGAGGAGCAGGGCTATTTTTGGGCAGGAACGCACAGGAACGGAGTTCCAGCTGGCTTCCAAGTTGCCCACACCCAGCAGGAAAGCATTAGCATAATAGGCCACACCCAACAGCAGAAACTCATTAGGATTGGCTACATTAGGGGTGTGTGGACTAACATGAAAAGGCGTTCCTGCTACAAAAAAAGCCCTGGGTTTGGACAACAAACAAGGTAAACAGAATAAAAAGCAAAAGGTGGGTGTGGCTGGATGAGCACACTTCTGGTAACATGGGGGTGTGGCCTAATATGCCAAATGGGCTGTGCTGTCAGGGGTGTGGCCTATTATGCTAATGAGTTCCTGCTGGGCTTTTTCTACAAAAAAAGCCCTGTGGAGGAGTAAGAACATGCATGCCACTCTGACCTCCCTGGAAGAAGGCAAAAATGAAAATGCGCTTAATAAGCAGAATTTAAGGACATGATCATGTTAACAATTTCCACAGCAGGGACTGAAGGGGGATGGAGAGAAAGAACATTCGGTTGCAAGTTAACCCCCCTCCTTTAAATACAAACATTGCCTATATTCCATCTAGTCTGGCTCATTCCTGACTTTAGAGCCCTCCTGAAAGGCAGCTAAGGTTAAAGAAAACAACCCCCCACCCAAAAAAGTCAGTGGTTTTTGAAACACAATTCTGGGAAGAACAAATCAGGAAACTAATCTCAGAAAAGCAAAACAACTCAGACAAACAGTGCCTTAACACACAATGATGACTGTGCTCTACAAACCAATCCATCCCCCTCCCTGAAACATAAATCCAGGGTCTTAAATCAACTGTGTGTGCACGCAAGCCAAACTGGGGATTAATGATTCACTTACAGCACATCAGCTTAATCAAATTTCCCACTTGCCAAGCCTCAGACAAACAAGATAATTATGAAGACTATAGCAATAGCTGGGGTGGGAGAGGCTTCACTACCTGCAACCCCACTGAGCTCAAAAGCAGCTGCCCCAGTGAAAGTGATCAGGAAAATATCCCTTAAGAGGGCTACGCCATGCAAAAGCTAATCCTAATAATTTGCCAAATGGAAGTTTTATTTTACAAAGTACATTTTGCAGTAGCAAGCAGAGGGAAGGAGCTGGGCTTTAATTGAGAAAACCTGTCTGTGAAATGACTTACTGCTGAACAATACCCCACCACCTTTTCAGACTTCCAACCATGGGGCAAGTATTCTTAATGTGAATAAATTAATATTTCAAAAGTGATTTCCTCCCGACCCTTGGGGGAAAAAAATCAGAAACATGGGACAGAAATTTCAGTGAAAACTTCTGGTGCTTTATTTTTCTATGGAATGATTTCTGTTTTATAAGATTTATTGTTACTAGATTCCTTGTTACATAAAATTAGTTAACAATTAATGGATTCCATATCCAACACAGTATCAGGGAAGATTGGCAGTTTCAAACGGATTTAATGTTTTTCAGGTGATTATCCCTAGGAACTGTGAAACTGTTTTCTTGATTTTTAAAGTGGGGGGATAGTGCCACAAAGATGTATAACGATAAATTGTGAATTTTTAAAATTATATTATAATTTATTTGATTGGTTTTTATTTGACCTAATGTGTCAGCTCTTTTTGAATACCTTTAGTTTTTTTCCTTAAATGTATACAATGTAAGGAAAATACATACTTGGTGTCTTTATATTATTCCAATAAAAACAATTTCCATATAAAGCTTTGGATTTGGTTGATTGTAACATTTAAACCACATTTGACATTTTTTCCTAGCAATACATTTCAGTTCAGGTATTTGTTGCTATTGGGAGATAAAAATTAAAGTTAATGCTTTTTAAATTCTGTTTACCAAAGTCAGTAAATACAAATACATATCTTACTTTGTTTTGACATCAGAAAATTTTCTGATTCCATTCTTCCACCAAAAATCACTGTTGAAAACTTGCAAACAAAATATCCTGAATGAAGAACTATTTGATGGAGAGAGGTTTCTAATACCCAAAGTTCAAAAGGCACATAGATTGCATCAAAGATGAACAGGATGGACATGCGAATTCACCACTTTTCCTTTTAAAAGGCATGCAAGCAGTGGTAGGGAAAGATCAGGGTGAAATAGCAAATAATACAAACACGCAACCATATTTGGCAGGGTCCTTATATCGTTGTATTTGAAGAGGTGTACGTAAAAGAGCCATGAGAAACAGCAGGCTTACTTTTTTAAAAGTGGAATACAGCAGTCTGAACATTTAATGCCCAAAGATGGTCAGTCTGATAAAAGCAGACACCTTCACAAGGACAAAAACCTTTACCCTTGATTAGTCTGCATAATTAGCATGGAAAATGTACATGCACTCAAAAATATATGAAAAATGACAGGAATGATACCCCAGACAATGGCATCAAGGTTACTGTCACTTTGTTCTCATCATTTCAAAACAATCTTTTGCCTGAACATTAAAATGCAAATGACTATACCATTAAGATCTGGCACGAGAGACCAGACTGATAAAATCATATTGCAAATGTTACCTCAAGTTGCACCGGATCTATAGTACAACCAGCATGATTTGTTTTTATGTGAGATGTTTCCATACTGTGGTGCAACTTGAGAAATTATATTTACAATTTATTTTTGTGTACGGGACCATTTTGTCACTGAATTTTTTGTAGTATTATAACAAGGCCTTCTGATATTCAGGGGGAAATTCATTTCAAAAGCTTTGTTCTCTAATCTGTATTTATTTATAACCCACTTTTCTCCCCAGTGAGGACCCAAGTGGTTTACAACATTCTCCCCTTCACCATTTTATCCTCCCAACAACTCTGCCAGGTAGGTTAGGCTGTGAGTTTGTGACTAGCCCAAGGTATGCTTCTATGACAAAATGGGCATTCAAACCTGACACTCTGAAAACTATACCATGCTGGCTCTTCATTTGTAGATCCATTTATTTCTAATTTGGGGTCACCTATAAAAATTATCTTTCTAATAGGTGCCATCAATTAAAAGCATTTTGAGTGTTTGCCACCACTATTCTGGGGATGCTTAGAAACACTAGAAATGACCTCAGCATACAAGATAACCATGTCACTAATCTTGATGGACCTTTTTTGAGAATTTTAGGGACCAGTCCTAAGCAGGTCTACCCAGAAATAAGTCCCATTTAATTAAAAGGCACTTACTCCCAGTAAAGTGTTCTTTGGATTGCAACCTTTGAGTGGCTCACTGTTTGAAAACCTGAACCAAGTATTCAAACAGCATAACTAAAAATGGCTCAGAAAGATAATTGTGAACTGTCACCTGTACAGGAACAGAAAGCGTTGAGGCAGGCACACATGTAGAGCAGGTGAAACTGGCCCAGCCACTTGGCAGCTTTTCCAAAGAAATCTCCCAAAACGTGCACAGAGCTGATGCTGAGATTGTCTTCCAACCTCTTCTCCATGACCTTTGTGGGGAGACCCAGAGTTCTATAAATGCAACAAGACAGACAGTTTACCTTACAGAAAGCAGGAACCCATTTGCATAACCAAGAGCACCCTCAGTTTGCAGCCCCAACAGCGGGGGTGGGGGAGGGTGTTTGAATCAAAACGCACAAAGCGGAAAAGCCAGTTATGCCTCAAGGTTTGCCACTTATTTCACCCAGGGAAAGTTTGACATAACTGTTACTTGTGATCAGAGAATGTGCCCTCCAAAGCCGTTTTCTGAGGAATAAAAACCAGCCTGCCTTGAAGCACAGAAGCACTACACATGGAGATTCAAGTCACTCCTTCTTGCGTCACCACAGCAGTCACACATGCAAACCTAAAAGGCAGTCTTGATGTTACTGATGCCAGGGTGCTTTCATGCTTCAAAACAATCAGCTTAGAAACAAGGTAAAAGGAGGTTAAAAAGCTATCAGGAAACATTCCTGGCAATATGAACAAAACCACAGACTATTTAGTGGCTTCTAGAAGAAGAGATTGGATTTATACCCAGCCCTTCATTACCCAAAGGAGTCAGGGCAGCTTACAATCCCTTTCCCTTCCCTTCCCCACAACAGACACCCTGTGAGGTAGGTGGAGCTGAGAGAGCTCTGAGAGAAATGCTCTTTCAAGAACAGCTCTGACAGAACTATGGCTTGCCCAGAGTCATCCAGCAGCTGCAAGTGGAGGAGTGGGAAATCAACCCCGGTTCTCCCAGATTAGAGTCTGCACACTTAACCACTACAGCAAACTGGCAAACGCTGTTCCCAAAGTCTCCAGGGGCAGCCAGCTCTACCTGGGTATGCTCAACAAATCCCGTCCATTCACTAAACAGTTAGAACTAAATGACTACTTGCTTATTTGCGTAGCCTGGCACTGGCCAGAGAGCAAAAGAGAAACAGGAGCTCAACAGCCCAGATGAACTTCATTGTTTACCAGTCATTCTGCTTTGAAAGTATCCCAGTGTTATTAGGCAAGCTAAAAGCTTCTCAACTCTGCCAGAGGGGGAAAAAAAAAACACTGTCCAGAATGAAACTTCTGCAGTCCTGTGTAAACTTACCTCAGAGTAAGTGATTCTGAACACAATGGCATTTATTTCAGAGTAAACACGCATAGAATCGGCTAACTAAGGGTGCAATCCTGTAGACTTAGAAGAACCACTGCCATTTGAACAGAACTGGCCAAGAGTGCTTCTAAAATTCATCTCCAGCTTACAAAGGCTATTTTGTCTTGCCCTTTCTATTCTTTGCTTCAAAAGGGTTCTGAGTCACATGAATAGAACAAAGACTATACAAGACTCAAGTCATTATTTTACACTGGCCACAATTTTTTCTCTTCTTTGTCAATAGAGGGCCTGAGTAACTTGCACAGCAAAGGAACAACCAGAGTGATTAAGCTCCCTACACTTTAGGTAACAAATAGAAAGTTGTATTCTTTATTTTTAACACACATCCCCAGCTTGGATCCTACAGATTTCAACTGATGGAAGTTCTTCTGTCAACAAAAACACTCTGTGGGATCCAACCCTTATGGTGGACTACCTATTTATTTAGAAAATGTATGTGCTCCCCCCTCCTGACCTACTCAAGGCAGCTCAAAGTTTTTAAAAGTACAAACAATTCAGACCAACAATCGATAGGAACAAAAAATTTAAAAAAACCAATGAGATCAATATCTATACAAACAAGGAAGAGTATTTTAAAAAAATCACTTAGAGAAGTCTGAAACATTGTTGATAGAACAGTCTGTGAGCTAGGATCAGACCATAAGTTTCAAGTGAAACTCCAGAACCGCTGATTTCGGGAGGGGTGTTGAAAGACTGACTGACATGACGAGAGAAGAGGTCCTATGACTGATAACTGATAAATCACCAGGCCCGGATGGCATACATCCGAGAGTTCTGAAAGAACTCAATTGTGAACTTGTGGATCTCCTGACAAAAATATGTAATCTTTCCTTAAAATCTGCCTCCATTCCCGAGGACTTGAAGGTAGCTAATGTCACTCCCATCATTAAAAAGGGTTCCAGAGGAGATCTGGGAAATAACAGGCCAGTCAGTCTGACGTTGATACCGGGTAAGTTGGTGGAAACTGTTATTAAGGAAAGAATTAGTAGGGGCTTCCGGTCTGGCTCCCGCGAATGGCGGACGCATCCTCGGGTTGCTCCCGAGGGCGCCTCACCCGCCCGCGGTGGAGGAGGGAATCCGCGCGAGCGGAGACCCGAACGAGCCCCTCAGGAAGAGAGGAGCTCGGATCCGGGGCGCTTTAGGGCGCACTAGGGGGGAGTCGCTCTTT
>NW_015167551.1:522127-554872 GCF_001447785.1 Gekko japonicus
ATAAGTCAACAGTTGCGAGGAGGACCCAGTAGAGAGTTTGGGAGCGGATATAAAAGCGAAAATGAAATTAATACCATTCTCAAAGCTGGGGACCTCCAGTAATGGTATGAAAGGAAGAGGATTTATAGTGCATGAACTGAGAGTGTTAACAGCAACCCGAAGGAGGATCTAACAGGCCGGAAGGAGAAGACAACAGAGGAAGCTCCTCCACGTCAGCGATAGTAAAAGTACCCAGCACGCAAAGAAGCGGTTCTGAATGTGCCCAGAAGAGATTTTTTTTTATTAACAGAAATTCAAAGGAACATTACTAACATACTAACAGAGAATTACATGTGACAGGACTAGGAAAAGAAGTTTGACAACACACAGAAGAAGCCCAAGAAGATTAATTGGACATTACTAACAGTTTAATTTACCAGTTTATATATCACTCAGCTTTCTCTTTCTCCCACTGTCTACCCTTCCCATTTTTTCTTTTAAGCGAAATACCTCCCCTTTTTAGGGGAGCCAATAAAATCTTTATTATAAAAAAAAAAGAGGAAAGAATTAGTAGGCACATTGAAGAACATAACCTATTGAGAAAGACTCAGCATGGGTTCTGTAAGGGAAGATCGTGTCTCACTAACCTGTTAGTGTTCTTTGAGGGGGCGAACAAACATGTGGACAAGGGTGACTCAATAGATGTTGTTTACCTTGACTTCCAGAAAGCATTTCATAAAGTTCCTCATCAAAGGCTCCTAAATAAGCTCAATAGTCATGGGATAAAAGGACAAGTCCTCTTGTGGATCAAAAACTGGCTAGTTAATAGGAAACAGAGAGTGAGTATAAACAGGCAATTTTCACAGTGGAGGGTGGTAAGCAGTGGGGTACCGCAGGGCTCAGTACTGGGTCTGATGCTTTTTAACCTGTTTATTAATGATTTGGAGTTGGGAGTAAGCAGTGAAGTGACTAAATTTGCAGATCACAAGAAATTGTTCAGGGTGGTTAAAACCAGGGAGGATTGTGAGGCACTCCAAAGGGATCTGTCGAGGATGGGCGAGTGGGCATCAATGTGGCAAATGGGGTCCAATGTGGCCAAGTGCAAAGTGATGCACATTGGAGCCGAAAATCCTAACTATAAATACACGTCAATGGGGTCCGAACTGGCAGAGACTGACCAGAGATAGATCTTAGAGTCATAGCAGATAACTCACTGAAAATGTCAAAACAGTGTGCAACTGCAATAAAAAAGGCCAAAGCTATGCTGGGGATTATTAGGAAGGGAATTGAAAACAAATCAGCCAGTACCATAATGCCCCTGTATAAATCCATGGTGCAACCTCATTTGGAATACTGTGTGCAATTCTGGTCACCACACCTCAGAAAGGATATTATAGCATTGGAAAAAGTGCAGAAAAGGGCAACTTGAATGATAAAAGGGTTGGAACACTTTCCCTATGAAGAAAGGTTAAAGCGCTTAGGGCTCTTTAGCTTAGAGAAACAATGACTGAGGTTTACAAGATTATGCATGGGATAGAGCAGGTGTCAGGAACACACACTCAGGCTTCTTCAGAAGATAAGTATTTGGTAATTCCAGTACTAAAGTAACTCATGTACAGCTTATGTTAGGAATGGCCTGTAATATGATGGCCACTGACTTATAGAATATTCAAACTGCCCCCCCAGCTGCAACAGCCAATAGTTGGTTTCCGCGCACATGGGCAAAAGCTAGCAAGCAAGCATTTTTGCGCCTAAATGGTTACATTTCCCAGGCCTGGTGATTTACAGACAGAATACCCACCAAGGTCATTTCTACAGATAGCCAGCTGTGCGAGACAGGGAAGAGCTGGTAAGGCAGAGGAGTGAACCCCCTCCACATTCCAGCTCTATGACAGGGCTACCTGACAGCAGGTAGAGAAAGAAGTACTTTTCTCCCTTTCTCACAATACAAGAACTCGTAGGCACTCAATGAAATTGCTGAGCAGTCCGGTTAGAACAGATAAAAGGAAGTACTTCTTCACCCAAAGAGTAATTAACACATGGAATTCACTGCCACAGGAGGTGGTGGCGGCTACAAGCATGGATGACTTCAAGAAGGAATTGGATAAACATATGGAACAGAGGTCCATCAGTGGCTATTAGCCACAAGGTATAGACTCTCGGTCTGGGGGAAGTGATGGTCTGTATTCTTGATGCTTGGGGGGGCAACAGTGGGAGGGCTTCTAGTGTTCTGGCCCCACTGCTGGACCTCCTGATGGCACCTGGTATTTTTGACCACTGTGTGACAGAGTGTTGGACTGGATGGGCCACTGGCCTGATCCAACATTGGCTTCTCTTATGTTCTTATGTTCAGAACAAGAAAAAGCACAGAGAATGGTCACCACCAAGCCTCCACACAGGCTAGCACCTCTGGACACCAGCTCATCAATACCACTTAGGTGAATTCCCCCCCCACACACACACACGCAGTTTTAGGCTGTTTCCAAGACAAAGGCTGAGAGCCAGCAAACAGGAGGCCAGGCCAGGTGTACCTACCACAACCTCATCATAGCTCCCTGGATGACAGCCTCAGAGAAATCCAGGCTCACTTACCTGAGGGCTTTCAGGCCATTCATCAAAACAGCCCTATAATTAATCAAGGAGCTAGTTTTCTCCTATTGTATTAACACTCCTTTTAACAAAAAAACTCCACCCAGAGATTAGCATCTTCAGTTAAAAAGGCTTTTCCTTCATCATTCAATACTTAACTTGACATCCCACAATCTCAAAGTGTAAACTAGAAGACCAATGAAAAACCCTCTAATCCCAAGACTTTCTTTCATTACTTGGAAGACTTCCCAGAACTTCTCTCTAATCAGGGAACTCTCTTGGATAGTTTTCTCCTTTCCCAAGCTGGGGGAGGAACCGTTTTACCTTATTCAAGTTTAAGCCATGTAACTAAAGCCAGGATACCTCCCCAAATTATACTTGGTGACCAAATCATGCTGTGTTCTGTCCTGCCACATGCCCTAAGTTTAGCTACCTGGTCCTGCCTCACGCAGCCATCCACATGCCTTCCTACTCTCCCTCCCCTTAGGTTTTTTTGCCTAAATTTTGTCTGGGTCTCTCTGACCAGCATCCCTCTGCCTGGTTCCAAACTTTCCTGGTTTGGGTAGACACAGAGGTTCCCATTTTGGACTATGGGTTGTCCAGATGCTTGAGACTTTCCCCTGAAGAATCTTTGCTCAGGATCACCTCTACTGATAAGTAACAAGCAATCTGTTTCCTCAACTACTCCCCTATTAGCCCCTGCACCTCCTTCTTGAATGGACCATGTTGCACAGTGTGTGTAAGAAGAAGAAGAAGAAGAGATTGGATTTATCCCCCGCCCTTCACTTGGAGTCTCAGAGCGGCTTACAAACTCCTTTCCCTTCCCCTCCCCACAACAGACACCCTGTGAGGTGGGTGGGGCTGAGAGACCTCTGACACAAACTGCTCTTTTTCAAGGACAGCTGTGCCAGAGCTTGTGACTGACCCAAGGTCACATCAGCAGGTGAAGTGGAGGAGTGGAGGAGTGGGGAATCAAACCCGGTTCTCCCAGATTAGAGTCCGCACACTTAACCACTACACCAAACTGTAATTGTTTGGAATATGTGCATCTCAAAGTGACACCCTAATATTTTGTGCTATTCTTTCATGCCTGACATTCTTTCATGCCACACTCCTACTTCTCAATGGTAGAAGCCCAGGCTTGCACAATGTTGCATACAAATGGAACATTTATATTAGACAAACTGCAATGCTGCATGCAGCTCTTGGAGGGCAATTTCTGTTTGCATTGACAGCTGCCTATGATGGAAGCAACATGACCACCTGGACTCTTTGTCTGCTTCCAACATGACAGCTACCCACTGAACTGTGTCAAGCGACTGCCTTATCTGGCCATAGGTTGGGGTCAACCTTGTTATCTTCCAAGTGTATCATCCGTTTCTATGTTTGTCTCTGAACACATGCTGGATGACAAATACAATGAGACTGTCACCACACTCATCTTAAAACATTTTCAAGCAATGGGAACAGATCAAAGTTCAGCTATCGACGTGGAAGTCTGTTTACAGAGAACCATGAATAGTTGTTTGATTAAGCACTTAGCAATTGTGAAATAGGGTATTCAGCTGCAATAACAAGCAGTAAACACACCCAGGTTGAATTAAACAGGCAGTATCATATGTCAATTGAGAACGTGTACTCAAAGGTCTCGAAGCACTTGGTGCAAGTTTGAATACCATCTGCCCATACATTACTACTGGGAATACCATTGTTTTTGTTGGCAAGGTGAGGTCTCTACTTTTTATTATGCTGTCTAGGTTTGCCATTGCTTTTCTCCCAAGGAGCAGGCATCTTTTAATTTCATGGCTGCAGTCACCGTCTGCAGTGATCTTGGATCCCAGGAACGTGAATTCTGTCACTGCTTCCACAACCTCCCTTTCTATTTGCCAAGGAGTGATGGGGCCAGATGCCATGATTTTAGTTTTTTTATGTTGAATTTCAAGCCAACTTTTGCGCCCTCCTCTTTCACCCTGAACAAGAGGCTCTTTAGGTCCTCTTCACTTTCTGCCATTAGAATGGTATCGTTTACATATCTGAGGTTGTTGATGTTTTTCCTGGCAATCTTAATTCCGGCTTGTGATTCATCCAGGCCAGCATTTTGCATGATGTACTCTGCATATAAATTAAATAAGCAAGGTGACAATATACATCCTTGTCATACTCCTTTTCCTATGCTAAACCAATCAGTTGTTCCATATACGGTTCTAACTGTCGCTTCTTGACCCTTATACAGGTTTCTCAGGAGACATCTAAGGTGGTCTGGTACTCCCATCTCTTTAAGGACTTGCCATAGTTTGTTGTGAATTGATCCACACAATCAAAGGCTTTAGCATAGTCAATGAAGCAGAAGTAGATGCTTTTCTGGTGCTTTCTCCATAATCCAGCGAATGTTGGCAATTTGATCTCTAGTTCCTCTACCTCTTCAAAACCCAGCTTTTACTTCTGGCAGTTCTCTATCCACGTACTGCTGAAGCCTAGCTTGTAGGATCTTGAGCATGAGCTTGCTAGCATGTGAAACGAGTGCAATGGTGAGATAGTTTGAACATTCCTTGGCATTACCCTTCTTCGGGATTGGAATGTAAACTGACCTTTTCCAATCCTGTGGCCACTGTTGCGTTTTCCAAATTTGCTGGCAGATCGAGTGCAGCACTTTAACAGCATCATCTTTTAAGACTTTGAATAGCTCAGCTGGGATACCATCACCTCTGCAAGCTTTGTTTTTAGTAATGCTTTCTAAGGCCCATTTGACTTCGCATTCCAGGATGTCTGGCTCGAGGTCAGTGATTACACCGTTGTGGTTGTCAAGGACATTTAGGCCCTTCTTGTATAGTTCTGTGTATTCTTGCCACCACTTTCTAATCTCTTCTGCTTCTGTTAGGTCTCTACCGTTTTTGTCCTTTATCATGGCCAGCTTTGCATGGAACATTCTGTTGATTTCTCCAATTTTCTTAAAGAGATCTCTAATCCTTCCCATTCTATTGCTTTCCTCTATTACTTTGCACTGTTCATTCAGGAAAGCCTCCTTATCTCTCCTTGCTGTTCTCTGGAAATCGGTATTCAGTTGGGTAAATCTTTCCTTTTCACCTTTGCCTTTCACTTTCCTTCTTTCCTCTGCTATTAGTAAAGCCTCATCAGACAGTCACTTTGCTTTCTTGCATTTCTTTTTTTGGGGGGATGGTGGTGCTTGCTGCGTCCTGTACAATGTCACAAACCTCCATCCATAGTTCTTCAGGCACTTTATCCAATCTAGTCCCTTAAACCTATTCTTCACCTCCACTGTATATTCATAAGGGATGTGATCTAGGTCTCTAGGACTTGTTAGAGAACTAAAATGTGAACACAACATATATACAAACAATACAGAGAAAATTATTTTCACATTGAATCACCCACAACTCTCATCCCACCTCATAGTCAACATTCATCAAGGCTCTCACTCGGATTGTTGGTTTTATCAAAGTATGGGGGGGCAACTTCTCAACCGCTTTTTATTTTAGTGATGTCAGCTGGGCATTGGAAGAGAACAGGATTAAACAGCTCTTAGGCCAGAGGCAGACATAGCTCTCAAGTGACTTGATAAATAGTACATAAAACCCAACCACGAATTCATATCCTCAACAATACTCCCAAAAAATCAAAGTCTTGCAAGCTGGGAATTTGCCAGTTTCCTTATTACTTATAAATCCAACTTCATACAGAAGCCTCTGCAATGGCCAGGCAGACTCCACTCACGACCTCTACTTCCCCACTTACCTGTTTCAGATCCAAGCAAATATTTTCCAGCTAGGCTTAGAATACTGTCAAGAAGAAAAATCAAACAGGAGTCCAATAGTCCTTTCAAAACTAAGAACGTATATTGCACAGTAAGCTTTCGTGAATCCTGAGCTCACTTCACCAGATGCATATGAGTGCCCACCAATAGCAGAAATAGTGACTCTTAAAGGTACAAGCAACACCCATCTTTCTGCTGCTCATAACACTGTAACTGTTATGGACATATACTTCACATACCTGATGAAGTGAGCACTGATTCAGGAAAAGTATATGTTAGAATACACTCAGCTAGTCTTTAAGAGGCTACTGGACTCTTGCTCCATTTTGCTTTGTGGAGATGTCAAGAAGACAGAAAAAGAGAAAGGAAAAATCACCTCCTCCCTCTCTCTAACCTATTTCCCATCTCCTCAGCATCCCAAATAGGACTGCCAACCTCCAGGGGGGGCCCAGAAACCTCCCAGAATTACAACTGATTTCCAGACTGCAGAGAGTAATCCCTCAGGTAAAAGGTAAAGGTTCCCTTGCTCGAAAGCCAGTTGAATCCGACTCTAGGGTTGCGGTGCTCATCTCCATTTCAAAGCCAAAGAGCCAGCGCTGTCCGAAGACATTTCCGTGGTCATGTGGCCGGCATGACTAGACACCAAGGCGCACGGAACGCTGTTACCTTCCCACTGAAGTGGTACCTATTTATCTACTTGCAATTTCTTGCTTTCGAACTGCTAGGTTGGCAGGAGCCGGAACTAGAGACGGGAGCTCCCTCATGTGGCACCCTCCGTCATGTGGCACCCGGGTCTCGAACTGCTGAACTACTGACCTTCCACAGCCTGCAGTTCAGCGTCTTAACCACTTGAGCCACCGCAGCTCCTAATCCCTCAGGAGAAAGTGGCAAATTCGAAAGGTGGACTCTCTGGCACCGCATCCCTGCTGAGCTCCCTCCCCAAATCGCCAGGAGTTTCCCAACCTGGAGTTGGCAAACCTACCCCCCCACACACACACCAGGCGCTCGACGTCGGCGAAAGATGGCAGCACGAGGAACTGCAACCCAAGCGCGGCAGACACCACTTACCAGGGGCACATGGCGAACGAAGCACCCCGGGAAAGGGCGGTGGAGGGTCAGCGGGGCATCTTTTCGTCTGACACCCGGGGAAGCTGGAAATGATAGGGCCCCACAGGTAAAAGGTAGAGAGGAGTCTTGTGGGGGGAAAGGCGGGTCTGACAGCCTCGGTTAAGGGGTTGCGGGTGTCAGCCTGTCAGCACCCCCACTCAGGACCAAGTCAGCGAGCCTCCCCGTCGTCATGGTAATCGTGGAGGCCGCAAATCCTCGTCAGTCAAAGCCTCAGCTCACCGCGCGCAACCACAAGACACAAAGCAGCCTCTCGTCCCGATCCGCCTCCATCCGGAAACAACAGAGAGACACCGGGACCTGAGCCGAATGAACCAATCAGCGCTGACCTGCCTCTTCCGGAAGCGGAAGAACGCCACACATCATTGCTACGGAGAACCTCGAGATACGGAGGAGAGCGAAGATAAGAAAGACGAGGGTCTGTCGTCAGTTCCTACGTCAGGCTGCCAGGGCGTGGACTAGAGGAAGGTTTCACAGCAGAAGTACTAGGAAGTAGTGAGACCTCCCCAGCCCTGGGTGTCGGGAGATATTTAGGCTGTAGATCATGCTGGTCTGTTTATGCAGAGAACGATCACTGTTGAGAGTTAAGGGGGTGGGGCAATTCTGACATGTCGGCGGGGTTTCCAAAGCAGTGTCGGAAAAGCGTAACGTCGTCGTTACGGGGAGGGTTGGTTGCCCTCACTTAACATGGCGGCGAGGGTGTCCGAAGCAAGTTTTCCCAGTTCTACGTACCAGTGAAGCGCACGTTGATTGGCCAAGAGAGAAACCGCGAGCTGGGATAGGGAACGTACGGCATGGCAGAAGGTAAGGATGAGGCCGTCGTTACCAGCTGAGGCGAGCAAGGGAGCTTTTGTAGGGCCCAGTTGATGGGAGGCGTGGAAACTGCTTAGGCAGCTGAGGAGACCCTCTGGGCCCTGGTTGGTTGAACAAGTTACCTCTTCCCCGAAGACTCGCCAGAGCTGGAGCCTCTGTAATGATGCCAGAGACAAAGAAAGATGGCGAGACGCACTGGGTGGGACCCCCGACCCCCATCGTTAGTTCAATAATGCCTATGGTTAAGTGGACCAGGAGCTGCGGTGGCTCAAGTGTTTAAGACACTGAACTGCAGGCTGTGGAAGGTCGGTAGTTCAGCAGTTCGAGACCCGACTGTGCCGCATGACGGAGTGAGCTCCCATCTCTAGTTCCAGCTCCTGCCAACCTAGCAGTTCGAAAGCAAGAAATTGCAAGTAGATAAATAGGTACCACTTCAGTGGGAAGGTAACAGCGTTCGTGCACCTTGGTGTTTAGTCATGCCGGCCACATGACCACGGAAACATCTTCGGACAGCGCTGGCTCTTCGGCTTGGACACGGAGATGAGCACCGCAACCCTAGAGTCGGATTCGACTAGCTTTCGAGCAAGGGAATCCTTACCTTTTTAAGTGGACAATCTGTGTTGTACCTTCCTTTCTGACCTAATAAGAATTCTGTCTCAGATAAGCAGACGTGCTGGTAGGGTTGCCAACTTTGTGGTAGGAACTGGAGATTTCCCACCATTACAACTGATCTCCGAATGACAGAGATCTATGTAACTGGAGAAAGTGGCCGTTTTGGAGGGTTGATTTTATGGCATTGTACCCCACTGAGGTCCCCTGGCTTTACCCCCAAATATCCCAGTCTGGAGCTGGCAACCCTACATGCTGGTTTACAGTAGAAGACCTTCAAGGTTCAAATCTTTAACCACCTTAAAGCCTGACAAGGTTTCCAAGGTATAAGCTTTTGATAGTCAAAGCTCCCTTTATCAAGGATGATGAATTGTCTGACAAGGAAAGCTTGGACTCTCAGAAGTGTACAGCCTGGAAATCTTGTTGGGCTTTAAAGTGCTAACGGACTTGCATCTTGCTCAAATAAGAAGCCCGTTTGCCTATTTAGTGAAACAGCTTTCAGAGTGAAGGGTTATTAACGTGTTTATTATCTTTAAGTGATACATGCATTCCATAACACACTAGATATTCTAGTTTAAATATACTGTGGTGTCTGCTCATGGCATCGGATGGTTTTTTGATGGTGGGTGCAGAAGGAGGGCCCCAATATCATGTTCTGCACCACATTAATTGTCTGGGGAGTCTGGAGTTGCTATGCTGTTCTGTTGCTGCTTGCCTGGAGTCTTTCAGTTCTGGACGTTTAGAAAGTGAAATAAATTGAGCCAAAATAGATAATCTTAGTTCAAGATCCAGAATTTTATCTTTAACACCCTTGGAAAACACAAATGGAGTACATTAATTCTTGAACATCAGCCTCTGACTTTTATATACCAGCCAGGCAGTGTTCCCTCTAAACTGAGTTAGTGTGAGCTAGCTCACATTTTTTTAGCCCCTGGCTCACACATTTTTGCCTTAGCTCAAGAAGGATGGCGCTAGAGCAAACTAATTTATCCAGTAGCCAAATCACCTGCACACAACTTTAATGCTGGTAGCTCCCAAAGCAGAATTTTTGCTCACGAGACTCCACAGCTTAGAGGGAGCATTGCAGCCAGGTACAGGGCAGGAAAAAGTTTTAGATTCCTACATGCTGACAGGTAACAGGGTAGGTTTGAAGGGTATATAATACATAAGCTGTTCTACACAGATGTAAGTCACATGTTATTAAATGGGTCTTATTCCCAGGAAAGTGTCCTTTGGGTTGCAACCAGAGTGCCTTTGTTGCAGATAAGGAAGTTGGGGTCAGTGCCTGAATGGGAAATTTCTGGTAGGTGGTTTGTTTCTGTGGTAGAAGAAAGGCAGGATGTAAATGTAATAGTTAATTCAGAATATTTGATTTTAAAGTGTCTTGGCAACTGGGAGCCTTTCCTGCTTTGCCAGTAATAAAAAAATTCACCCAATGTTCTTCTGTGCCAAAATTAGCAATCCCCTGTTGTTGTACATAAACAGTACGATCAGGACAGGTGGCTCTGAGCCAGTCGTATTTAGTGGTAACAGTAGTGGTCTTTACTTACAGATAGAGCCTCAGATATAGGCACCACCCCTGATGACAGTGAGACCAACAAGAACCCCACGCTGGAGAGATGCCTTGACGTGCTGAGAGATGCAAGAAATGATAGTGAACAGTTTGCTGCTCTTCTTCTGGTAAGGATCCAACTTCGCAGCAGGTACATCTCCAGCTCTTTCACCCCAGGCCTTTCCTAGAAGTTGGCTGGCTATGTGTAGGGCAGAACTCTCCGTCTGCCTTAATACATGGCTAGTTTCTACTTAGCACTGATGTACTGCTTCTTGGAAGTGAATCTGGAATAGTGTCTTGGCAGGTACAAGGATTCCCACCTTGCAGATTAATATTTTCTACATCCACATCTCCCAGGAACAGAATATTGGGGGCTTCTGTCAGACCCCTGGTCAAGAGACTCTCAACAACACTCTCTTTGGCAGTAATTTGTTTATTGAGATGTCTGCATGGTCCAGGTGGAACAGTACCGTATCAGAACTGAGGTTCACGTGTGAAATTTCATAGTTATAGACAGTTCAAACCAAAGTGCACCAATCACACATCGCCAACCTCTTGCCTAAATTTTTGTTTCTAACCCCTGGGAATATATGGTCCCCTTATCTATGAAAGCGAGAAAAGCACAGCTTTGACTTCAAGGTCGTCCCTGGCATTCAGGGAGGTATCTTGGAGGAAGAGTTACAGCTTCTACAACCCCGCAGTTCACACACTCCAACACTCACCCCCCCCCCCCCAGGAATTTCCTATCTATCTCCCAGACATCATGGCAAACTAGAGAGAGTTTGACACCTTCAGGCTGTCATGGGGAGCAGGAGCAAAAAATTCACGTTCTGTGTGTGGAGACTCCTCATGCACATGGAAATGTTGTTCTGAATCTAAGCCTTTGAGTTCTCTAAGTGCTTAGAATAAAAACTTCTGTGGATCAGTGGAAGAGCCTCTGTTTGGCATGCAGAAGGTCCCAGGTTCAATCCCCAGCATCTCCAGTTAAAGAGGACCAGGCAGTAGGTGATCTGAAAGACCTCTGCCTGGGACCCTGGAGAGCCACTGCCAGTCTGAGTATACAATACTGACCCTGATGGCCCAACGGACTGATTCAGTATACTATAGGGCAGTGTCATGTGTTTATGTGTCACCTGGTGTGACTACGCTCTGGCTAAGGGTGGAGAGATCAGTGTTAATGGGGAAAAAGCAAAGAGTTGAATAACTTATTGCATTATTGCATACTTAAAGGACCCAGGAGGATTGCAGGCAGAAGTCTTATTGGTCCCTAGTCCCATCAGGCATCTCGACAAGTGGGCAGCCTTCCAGCTGAGGACGAAGGGAATAGTCTATACATCTCCTAAATCAGTCATGATATACAGGATTCTTGAACATCCTCTGATGTCTGCCATTTTATTTTGCAGGTAACCAAAGCGGCTAAAGCTGGAGACATAGATTCCAAAACCCATCGGAGAATCTTCAATGCAGTTGGTTTCACATTCCCAAATCGGCTTCTGGCTTCCAAGGATTCCTCTGAGGGCTGTCCAGGACACATGTTCCAAGCCCTCGGCCTTACTCTGCTAGCCTGTTTCTGCACCGATCCTGATTTAGCTGAGCATCCTCAGGTCCTTAACAAAATCCCAACTTTCAACAGCGTGATTTCAGCTTGTGATTCCGGTGATGCTTCTTGTGGCTCCATGATCAATGACGCTTACCAGTGTCTTGATGCTATTCTGGCCACTCCCAAGGGACCCAGAGAGCTGGTGAACAGGGGAGCCCTGGTAACTCTGTGTCAGGCCTATGTGAGCCACAACTATGGCTGTGACCGTGCCCTTCGTCTGCTGGTGGGGCTTCTGGCGGCAGCAGAAGCAAAGTGCTGGCAGAGAGCTCCTTCTGCCCTCATAGATGTACTTGACACGCTCAGTGCAGAGTTTCAGAAGGCTGAAGATATGACAAAATTCCAACTGTGTGAAGCCTTGCGCCATTTTGTGCCTCCCCTTCTCCCACCGGGCTCCAAGTGCCTCCCGTCCCTCTACCAAGGCCTATCAAGTATCCTTTCGAGCAAGCTGAGTGCCTCCCAGAGGGATCCGGCCTTGAAACTGGCAGCCTGCCTGACACAGGCCTGTGGCTCAGAGTGGATACCTCCGGGGAGGTCTGGCAGCAAGTTCTTTGCCTTGCTGACTAACCTGGCATGTGTGGAAGTCCGTATGTCTCTGGAAGAGCTTGACCTGGTGGAGGTAGATAAGAAGCAGGATGTGGTGGCAGCTTGCTACATCCTGATGGAGCATGCGATTCTGGAGTGCACAAGAGAGGAGGGGTCTCTGCTGCGGGAGGTGCAAAAAGTGCAGCTGGTGGGGATCCTGGAGGAAGCCTTTGGAGCTGTTGTTTACTACCTGAGGCAGGTAAAGTAAAGCTCTCCTAACCTTCCAGTGCTGACATTTTCCACAGACGTCAAGTAGCAGTTAGTAACCTACCTGGACACAAGGCTTGCAGCTGCAACAGGCTGGTAGGGTTCACAAGAGCATCAGTTTCCAAGGGTGAGATTTTGTGTGAGTAGGAAGAAGCCGAAGTTGTTATTCAAGGAAGGCAGTTTGAATAGGGGAAAAGCAGGAGAGAGCTAGAAATGAAGGAGCCAGGGAAATTGGGAGGGTCTGCCAACAGGGTAAGGAACAATTTGTTTGAAAGGGGCTGCTGTTGTGATGGAGCCATGCTAACCAGGTGGCTTTTAAACTTTCTTGTGAGAGTTCAATCGTTCTTATGTTGTGTAATTGTGCTGTGTAATTTGAATGGATTTGTGCTTATGACATTAATGTATTGTTTTTTTGCAGACCAAATAATTGTTTTTTTTAAAGATAGTTCTTACCTGATGAGGAACATAAACTTGGATTCCATGGGGTGTCTCCTGGGCAGAAGGATTTCTCTGTGCAGAGAATCATTTTCTCACCTCCCGCCACAGCACTAAATCCCCTCCCCAATCACTGTATTTTTTTGGGGGGGAGAATCTGCTGCAGCAGGAAAGTCATGCTCTGTGGGCAGAAATCTTTCTGTCTTTGGAGGTGCTCCATTGGATGGATCCAAACTGCTTTGTCTTCCTTTCTGTTTCTTTCTGTACAGCCTAGTGCTTTGAAAAATATCCAGATGAAGTGTATCTTATTACTTAATTTTAAGATATTCCTGCTTTTGTACATGGCTCAGAATACAGTCTCTTTGGCACATCATTCACTGTAATAGTCCCATGCTCAAAATATTTACATTACTGTAGGATCTTCTTTATCATATTTTGACATCTTTTGTATGTTTTTTAAAAAATACATACATTCGCAAAAAGTTTAGTTATATTGCATGAAATGACAGGAATATAACTTTTTTTCCTACCTGGAATTCTCAAGGTCAGGGAAGAAAACGTTTGGACAGAACCTGGAGAGCTTAATCAGGAGAGCTTTAAACTGAAGCCACAAGGGGAAGGGGATGGTCAACATGGGGACTTCAAAGAAGAAGTGAAAACAGTGGGGGCCCACCTGGGTAGGACAGGTCAAACAAAGGTACAAGGCTACAAGTGCCTATATGCCAATGCCCGTAGCATGGGTAATAAGAAGGAAGAGCTTGAGATTCTCTTGCAAACAGAGGGCTATGATATAATAGAATCACTGAGACTTGGTGGGATGATTCTCATGACTGGGATGTGGTAGTGGATGGGTATGAGTTGTTCAAAAAAACCGGAAGGGTAGAAGAGGCAGAGTGGCGCTGTATGTGAAGACAGGGCTACAATGTCAGGAACCTCTGGTGAATGTGGTTGACAGCCCCATGGAAAGTATATGGGTGGAAATAAGGGGAGGTAGGACAAAGGGTATTGTTGTTGGCGTCTGCTACAGACCACCTGACCAGGGACAGGAAATGGATGTTGCCCTCCTTGAACAGATTGGTAGAGTATCCAGACATCAGAACCTTATAATTATGGGAGACTTCAACTTCCGTTACAAGAATCATGCAACTTCCTGACCTGTCTGGCCAACAACTTCCTTTTTCAAATGGTGGAGGAAACTACAAGGGGCTCGGCCATACTAGACTTAATATTAACTAACAGGGAAGAATTGGTAGACAGGGTGAAGGTGGTGGGGTCCTTAGTGGGAAGTGACCATGTCCTCCTTGAATTCCAGTTGCTGTGGGGGGTCAAGGAAGTTTGTAGCCAGACTCGTAGGTTAGATTTTTGTAGGGTTGACTTCAACTAACTCAGAGGCTTGATGGGAGTCATTCCGTGGGGGAGTGTGCTGGAAGGGAAAGGAGTGAGTGAAACGTGGGCTCTTCTCAAACATGAGCTTTTGCGAGCTCAAGCCCTCGCTATTCCAGAAAGACAGAAACATCGTAAGGGCTCCAAGAAACCAATGCAGATGAACCAAGAGCTCCAGAATAAGCTAAGAGAGAAAAGGGAAATTGAGCGATATGGAGGGAAGGCCAGACCTCTAAAGAGAGTTACTATGAGAGTTACTAGGTACTATAGATCAGCCATCAGAGAAACCAAAGCTCGGAATGAGTTGGGTCTGGCCAGGGGTGCTCGCTACAGTAAGAAAAACTTCTACAGGTATGTGAGAAGCAAACGCAAGGTAAAAGAGGCAATTGGACCGCTTTGGGGAGTAGAAGGAGAAACTCTGGTGGAGGACAGAGAAAAAGCAGACAGGCTTAATTACTTTTTTGCCTCTGTTTTCTCCCAGAAGAACTCGAGCCCATCTAGAGATGGTAGAGGACAGGACACCTGAGTGTCCAGTTGACATTGACAGGGAGGTTGTGGAGAGGCACCTGGCTGCACTGGACGAATACAAATCCCCTGGGCCAGATAGTGTGCACCCAAGAGTGTTCAAAGAACTGTCTAATGAACTTGCAGAGCCTCTATCCATCATCTTTAAGGCCTCCTGGAGGACCAGGGATGTGCCACAAGATTGGAGAAGAGCAAATGTTATCCCAATCTTTAAGAAAGGGAAGAAGGTCATCACCCGGGAAACTAGAGGCTGGTCAGTCTGACTTCTGTTGCTGGGGAGGACCAGGGATGTGCCACAAGATTGGAGAAGAGCAAATGTTATCCCAATCTTTAAGAAAGGGAAGAAGGTCATCACCCGGGAAACTAGAGGCTGGTCAGTCTGACTTCTGTTGCTGGGAAGATATTAGAGCAGATGTTAAAGGGATCGATATGTAAGCATCTGAAGGACCACTTAGTGATCCGGGGAAGTCAGCATGGCTGTGGACTGGACCATAGGACAGTTTGGTGGATAGGGAACTGGTTAGAGGACAACACCCAAAGAGTGGTGGTCAATGGCATTTCGTCAGATTGGAGGGAGGTGTCCAACGGGGTGCCACAGGGCTTGGTTTTGGGCCCGGTACTTTTCAATATTTTTATCAATGATCTGGATGAAGGGGTAGAGGGGGCTACTCATTAAATTTGCTGATGATACCAGTAGAAGGGCTACTCATTAAATTTGCTGATGATACCTGTGACGACCCCTTAACTGGGGAGGTCTGGTTTTACTTTAAAAGTGTTCTTTATGTTTTGTTTTACTGTGTATATCCGGCTGCCACCAGGAAATTTTAGACTTTCCAAACCTTTACTTTATTTTGGCTATCACTGGGTATGTAGGTCGAGGTTTTAGGCCTTTGAGGTACTAATGTGGTGCCTGAGGAAGTATTTCTTTCAGAACTGGTATCTTAAATAAAAGTAGATTTATTGATATAACTCATAATAACAGTGTAGAACAAAGTAACTGGTAATGTGAATATTCTGATAAATTCTTTGGTGTCTCACACAAGCTCTGCTCCCTTTCTGTCAGGGATTTTTCAGGTAACTTTGTAACTTTAACTCAAGGTCATGTAAATTCACTGTTTCTCTCCAGGACATACAGCCTTTCCTAAACTTTTCTTCTTCTCTAGACTAATCTAACATGCAACCAAACTTTTAAAGAGACACACACACATAAACAAGGAATCATTACAATACCAAATTGGGAGGAGTAGTAAACACCCAAGAAGATAGAGTTAAAATTCAACAAGACCTGAATACTCTGGAGAAGTGGGCAGTTGCAAACAGGATGCAATTCAACAAAGATAAATGCACAGTATTACATCTGGGCCACAAAAATGTCAAGCACAAATACTGGATGGGGGATATGTTTCTGGGGAGTAGTGTATGCGAAAGAGATCTTGGGGTAAGAGTGGACTGTAAATTAAATATGAGCAGTCAGTGTGATGCGGTGGTTAAAAAGGCAAATTTGGTCTTGGGTTGTATTTAAAGGGCCATAGCATCAAAGTCGCAGGAGGTCATAGCCACTCTGTATACTGCCTTGGTCAGACCTCACCTGGAGTACTGTGTGCAGTTCTGGAGGCCTCACTTCAAAAAGGATGTAGACAAAATGGAGAGGGTGCAGAAGAGAGTGACAAGGATGATCAGGGGTCTGGAGACTGAGCCCTACGAGGAAAGGCTAAGGGCCTTGGTAATGTTTAGTTTGGAGAAAAGGAGATTGAGGGGGGACATGATTGCTCTCTTTAAATATTTGTAAGGCTGTTATTTGGAGGAGGGCAAGGAGCTGTTCCAGTTGGTAGCAGAGGATAGGACCCTAAGCAACGGTTTTAAATGACATGCAGAAAGGTATCGGCTGGATATTAGGAAAAACATTTTCACTGTCAGAGTGGTTCAAAGGTGGAATCAGCTGCCTAGGGAGGTGGTAAGCTCCCCTTCACTGACAGCTTTCAAGAAGAGGCTGGATGAATATTTGTCAGAGATGCTTTAGGCTGGTCCTACATTGGGCAGGGGGTTGGACTAGATGGTTCGTATGGCCCCTTCCAACTCTATGATTCTATGATTACAAACCACATAGACAACTTCCAAAAGAGTATAAATAAATGTAAAAAACAACTCAAATCTGTGTGATACTGTGGTTTACATAGGACTTTTGGCTAAAAGGCAGGGCTTAGAGCCAATTGAGGAATCCCTTTACGCAGAAGGAAATGTATATCCTGATCTTCAGATATCTTGTGCTAGGTGAGTGATTGCAACATCTACCTTTGGATCCACAGGGTGCTGTGCTGTGGACCTAAAGAGGCCGGGCTGCACAGGCCTTGTGGCAATTAGCGACTCATTCTCCTTTCGCCCACAGTGCCTGTTTTGTCGCCTTTCTTCTGGGGGCTTATAACAGTCCTTCTCTCTTCTCCAGGCAGGGTGGAAGAAGCTGGGGGATCCTTTCATCTTTGCCTCCATTCGAATCCTGGGAGCCTGGCTGGCAGAAGAGACTTCATCCCTGAAGCAGGAGATCTGTGACCTCCTTCCTTTTCTCCTGCATTATGCCAAGTTGCAGTTCGAGGCGGGGAAGAAAGGTGGAAGTAGCTTGCAGAACACTGGATGCAGTGGCGGCCAGGAGCCTGTTTGGCACGGGGATGCTCTGAGGTGAATCTTGTAGGTGGTTACTTGATGCTCAGGAACATCTGGCTCCCAGTGCTGGGTATGGGGCTGGTTTTCATTCAGCATGCATTTCAAACCCAGCAGATAAGGAATGGCTATGGGAGAGGGACAGGGGAAGCCTTGTCAAAGGCCTCCTATTGAATACACATTGCTTATTGGTGGGGTTTAGATATTGGGTCTTTAACCATATCTACAGACTGTCAGTCAAAGTCGAATACCTTTAATGGCATATTGGTAAAATACATGATGTAATAAAACATGAGCAAGAAGGCATTACAGAGACAACAAAACAAGTCTGATCATACAAAGACCTTGTGTCCAGTGTTCCCTCTAAGCTGAGTTAGTGTGAGCTAGCTCACAGTTTTTTAGCCTCCAGCTCACACATTTTTGTCTTAGCTCAGAAAGGATGGCTCCAGAGCAAACTAATTGATGCAGTAACCAAATAACTTGCTCACAACTTTAAAGCCAGTAGCTCACAAAGAAGAATTTTTGCTCACAAGACTCCATAGCTTAGAGGGAACATTGCTTGTGTCTATCTTTGACCGCTTCAGCCAAGAACTTAGCAACCAGAGCTGTAATGTCTGGGTTTGTGTTATTTAATAGACATTGTATTATTCTGTCGTTGTTTACAATATTTTTGGTATAGTGGAGAGGAAAGGAGTTTCTTATATGACCCTGCGTGCAGTTGACAGTCCAAGATGATATGATGGATTGAATGTATCGATTTTATAGGACAGATACATTGCCTTTCATGGAAAATGACTTTGTTATACCGACCAGTTAATATTTTTGAAGGGAAAATATTTAGTCAGGCCAATGTAAAAGCTCTACGAGGAGAAGGGTGATCTAGGTTGTAAAAGTAACTGGCCATGTTCCCTTGCTGGATAGAAAGTTTGGCCTGAGAAGAAAAATAAGGCTGCAGAGGATTTAGCTTATGAAAGTCTAGGTCAAGAAGCCTTTGTTTAATTATTTGAAAGATAGCAGATTCATTGAAGGGCAAAAAGAAATCAACTGAAAAGCCCAATTGCTAGATTTTCTTTTCAGTAGTTGAAAGCCAGGTACTGCTGAACGGATCACTTTTTAACCTTGAAAGTAAAGAGTCTGAAGAAACTATAAAATTCTTGTTTCAATAAAACGTTGGCCCAATTCTATACGAAGTGCCGAATACAGTGTACAATTAGAGACTCCTAAAAGTTATCAGAAATATCTTGCCTGAATTTTCTCTAAGTTGTTATTGAATGCCTTTATCCAGACCAGGATGCCGTAGAGCATCTGAGGTAGAACTTTGCCTTCAAAAGTCTTAATTGCGGCAGGGACATGTTGATTTCCATTAGTGAAGAAGTTTGAGCCGGGTAGTAGCCCACTTAGCTGCAGTGGATTTGGGATCTATGAGTTACCCAGTTTAAATTATACTGAAAGGTAATGCCTAGATATTTCTGTGTTACCTATAATCCATTTTTTTGGGTTCCAGCGCTTAGAGAAAACTAGTACTTTGGATTTTGAATAGTTAATAACTAAAGAATTGTGGTGTCATCAGCATAAAGTAAAAGAGGAACTGCGTAAGACCCTAATTTAGGGGGGTGGCCATTGATGGACTGTCAGTCTGTTACATGGCCATACAGAGCACAGTATTCCATGATGTTGGTGTATGAATGTCATCATGTTCCTGAGCAAATATAGGGGAAGAGACAGTCTTTGTACTTATTAGCTGTTTTGGAATGGGGACATGTTGGTGTATAGTTGTTTGAGCCACTTCATGAATACACTCAGTGATGACCAGACAGAAAGGAAAGGTGGGGTCAGGCTGACCATTCACCTTCATGCCCATCTACTAATCTGACTTTATATTTAAACTAGCCTTATACCTTTGCTTCGCTACGGTATTTAAGTTCCGTAAATCCAGTTATAATACTGATGATGTGAAGTCTGAAATGTAAAATTTGTTGTAGGAATTCTAATGCAGAAGATTGTAGTGTAAAAAATGAAGTGAGGCATACGTACCTTTTTTCCTCTCTACTGAAGGACCTCTCTGTAGACCACATTGGTGGTTCTGCCCTCAGGTGCTAGGATCACCAGGCTGCTTAGTGAGCTCACTCTGGAGAAGGCAACATAGTTGTCTGTTAAGTCAACTCCTGCCACCTTCCACGAAAATGATGCCCTATCTACTCGTGTTCCTGGATTGTTTTGCTCATATGGAGACTGTGTTGTTCTGAGCACCTCAGGGTGATCTTGCTGGTACTTGGCCTGTGCAGCTCAGTGCTCCGGAGGAGTACTGTGTGCAGAAGTTTTTGTTGCATTCCTAAGTTGCCTCCTCCTTGTAGCGTTGGTGTATCTGGCTCAACGTTTACCAGGAGCTTTCTTGGGGGCAGTAAGAGGTGAGAGGTGTGAGGGAGTGGTGATGGGTTGGACATTTCTTCAGGTTCATGAGAGAGGCATGCATCGAAATGGCTCCTAGAAATGTCCTTTACTATCTCCCCGTAAACATTAATTAACTCAATTGCCATGCTGGCTTTTTTGAAAAATATCTATTTAGGAGTCTTGAATAGCTGATTTCTGTAACTGTCCTCAACTGTCTGCAGTCTCTTCTGTGTTTTTACCTCAGAACATTGAGATCCACAGCTGAGCTATCAGAGGGAGGTGGGTGCAAGTAGGCAGCAATCTGAACTCAGAACTCTGAACAACACAATTGACCAATCGGGGGAGGGGGCGGGCAAGGAGGCAGCAATCTGCCAAGCACATGGAAAATAATTGGAGGAACACATTTTGCCCCTTTTTTATCCCCTTAGGGGTTATGTTTCTCAGAAATCTCTTGGGGGGGGGGTTTGACGTCATGGTAGGAATGCACTTCCGTTACTTTGGGTTTCTTGATGCAGGGGTTTGGCCTGAGCATTGAATTGGGGGGGGGGCATACCCCCCCCCCCACCCCCCCACAAATTTGGGGTATATTTCCTTTGTGGGTGGGAGTGTGGCTAAGCTGGACCAGCAGCACCGCTAAGGTGATCCTGCTGGGGTGGCATCCCTGATGGGTTAAAGTACCCTGGTCCTGCTCCTACACCTGACAGTCACTGGCCTGTCTGGTGTTGGGGGAGGGATTACATTTAAAGGCATTAAGGAGGCTGGGCCAGCATCAGGGCTAAGGCAATCCTGCTGAGCAAACTTCCACGGCAGCTGTAAGCATCCCACCTCCTCTCCTACACCTGACAGGCTCCCTCGTGGCTTTAAGCACCCTGTAACCGCTGCTGCACCTGACACCACTGCCTGTTAGGTGTAGGAGGTGGTGGGAGTGTGTTGGAAGCCATCAGAGAGGCTGGCCCAGCAGCATCGCTAAGGTGATCCTGATGGATTAAAGTACCCTGGCCCTGCTCCTACACTTGACAGACACTAGCCTGTCTGGTGTTCGGGGGGATTGTATTTAAAGGCATTGGGGAGGCTGGGCCAGCAGCAGGGCTAAGGCAATCCTGCTGAGCAAACCTCCCCAGCGGCTGTAAGAATTCCACCTCCTCTCCTACACCTGACAGGCAGCTGCCTGTCCAGTGTAGGAGGGGGGAGGAGTATTAGAAGCCACTGTGGAGGCAGGGCTGGCAGGATCACTGAGGCGTTACTGCTGGGGTGGTGTCCCTCGTGGCTTTAAGCACCCAGCAACCGCTGCTGCACCTGACAGACAACCGCCTGTTAGATGTAGGAGGTGGGGGGAGTGTGTTGGAAGCCATCAGAGAGGCTGGGCCAGAGATATTACTGCACCTCACAGGTGGTTGTTATCCATTTCTGATTTCCTCAACTGTTGTTAGCTCTGCGCGGTCTCCTGTAAGTGTTTTTTTTTTACCTCAGAACACTGAGCTCTGCAGCTGACCAATCAGAGAGTGGGGGGTGCAAGGAGGCAGCAGCCTGGCAACCACATAGGAATCAATGGGGGGAGCACATTTTACCCCTTTTGACCCACTTAGGGGTTGAATTTCCAAAAATCGCTTCTTAGTGAGCATCTATGTCACGGTAGGAGCGCTCTCCCCGAATTTGGTGTTTCTAGGTCCAGGAGTTTGGCCTGGGTGTTGATTTTACAGTGAGGGGACTTTCTTTTATATATATATAGATTTGCTGTCAAATTTGCTGTCAAGTGGCAGCTGACTTATGACGATCCTTCATGGGGTTTTCAAGGCAAGTGATGAGCAGAGGTGGCTAGCCATTGCCTTCCTCTTCATAGCAACCCTGTCTTGGTGGCCACTCATCCAGGTACTTACTAACCATGGCCAACCCTGCTTAACTTCTGATCTTTGATGAGCTTGAGCTAGCCTAGGCTATTTAGGCTGTTCGTTCTCTCTCTCCCTCTCTCTCCCTCTCTCTCCCTCCCTCCGTGGGTGTGTTTGTGTGTGTATGTAAAATCATTTCTGATTTTGGCTCCAGCTGGAAATGTGAATTTCTATCTTAAAAACAATGTAAGACTTTCTTGTTCCCTTCCAGTGTGGCAAGAAGTAGTTGAGTATTGCCAGCAGGTCAATGGGCAGAAGATGGCAATACCAAGGTAGGAGGGTAGTATTAGGAGCTCTATGCAAGTCTGTATAGTAGCTTTCTGAACCAACAATATGAGAATTCTGGAGACTTCTCACTGGATAGTGGCTTGTTCACAGTCTTGTGTGTGAACTGATCATTAAACTTTCTCATTTCTCATTCTTTTGCTTCCCTCTTCTAGATTTCTGTTGCCTGGCTTAAGCCACTTAACAACAGAGGATCGACCCCGTGCAATCCTCATTTCAGAGGGTGCACCAGTTCTCCTGTGCCAGTATTTCTCACATCAGTGGGAGATGTTCGTTTCAGATTTGGAAGCCCCATTTGCATTGGATGCTGTAGAATCCACTCTGCAAACAGCTTGTGCGATGTTTCTGAATTTTGTTGTGGCTGTTCCGGAATTGATCAGGTAATGGGCCAACTGAATGAGTTGGTACTTGCGTGGTTTAATAGCCCCACTGAGAAATAAATCCAAACAACAAGGGGAAAAGCCTAGTGTCACAGGAGTTCCCAAATATACAAATTCTACTAGTAGAAAACATCATCAAAGATTGCCAAAACAATATATTAAACAAATTGTAAAGTTGGTGGTGTCACAACAACAACAACATTAATGCATACTGTAACTACTACGTCTTTGCAAAGGCTGTTTGGAAAATGTTATGACTATGTGGACTCCTCCTATCAAGTAACACTGACTACATGGACTTTATGTCTTATCTTCAAAGGAGGAAATATTGTATCTTATTCCTTATTATAGTTAGTAAAGTAAAGGTAAAGGTTCCCTTGCTCGAAAGCCAGTCGAATCCGACTCTAGGGTTGCGGTACTCATCTCCGTTTCAAAGCCGAAGAGCCAGCGCTGTCTGAAGACGTTTCCATGGTCATGTGGCCAGCATGACTAAACACCAAGGCGCACGGAACGCTGTTACCTTCCCACCGAAGTGGTACCTACTTATCTACTTGCAATGACTTGCTTTCGAACTGCTAGGTTGGCAGGAGTTTATTATAGTTACAGTGTGCATTAATGTTGTTGTGACACCACCAACTTTACAATTGTTTAATATATTGTTTTGGCAATCTTTGATGGTGTTTTCTACTAGTGGAATTTGTATATTTGGGAACCACTGAGAAATAGGCTGGGGGAGGGAGGTCTTTCTAGTCTATGGCATAGATGGATGCAGTCTGTTCATTAGTGGTAAAGACAGAGAGTAGCTTTTAGATTTCTGCTAGTAGGTTCACACACCTGACACCGAATCATGCCCTTGACCTACAAAGACCAGTCTTCTATAATTGACTCGCCAGGGTCTCAGGTATTACCTGATTACCTGATCCTGTCACCTGAAGATGCTAGGGATTGAACCTGGAGATTTCCACATGCCAAGCAAATGCTCTGCCTCTGAACTGTGGCTCCTCCCCAAGGGCCTTGTTAAGGTTATGATATAATAGGCTGGGTACAGGATCTCTTCTCAGGGCTCTTTCATGGCCTTTGCCCCCAAGCATATAGTCAAGAGGGTATTCACAGACAGGTGACTCCTCGAGGAGAGGTCTTGCGTGATCTGTTTCATGCACGCATTGTTTCTTCAGGAGCATGCACCTAAAAATGCAATGTGTAGAGTTGTGCTTGGACTGAGGAGACATGGGTTCGAATTCCCATTCAGCTACAGAGCAAACTGGGTGGGTGGTTCTGTATCAAGGCACTCTCCCACAGCCCTACCTACTCCGGATGAGACCAAAAAAGGTGAAAAGTCCACATAAGCCTCTCTGTGGTCCTGAGGCAGAGCTTGCTCAAACTCACAAGGCGTCTCCCTGTTCTGTTTTTGTACTTTTTCCCCATCTGCAGCCGTGAAGATTGTTTCACAGCATTGATGGACGTGTTGCTGAAATCTCTTCCTTCTTTGCGGCCACAGGGAGAGCACCTTGGCCTCTTGGCTGGCATGACGACACTGGGGCTCATGATGGCCAGGAAGCTGTCTGCTCACCCAGGCAAGAACTAGCTCAGCTGTTAAAGCCAACGGTACTCAGTAGGGTCAAGCTCAGAAAGAGAGTGACCTGGCTGCAGCCTAGTCCTCCTTGAGACGATAGGTCTAGGCTGCAGATGAGGGCTTGTTATGCTGCCCTGTAGGTTTTGGATTGGTCTGTTTCATAAAGAGTTGTATTTATTATAACTATAGATGGCCTGGATGGCTGAGGCTAACCTGGTTTTGTCAGATCTGGGAAGCCAAGCAGGGTCAGCCCTGGTTAGTACTTGAAGGGCAGTCTGGGGTTGCTGTGCAGCAACAGGCAATGGCAAACCTTCTCTGTCTCTTGCCTTGAAACCCCTATGGGGTTGCCATAAGTTGGCTGTGGCTTGACATTTTCTACCACCACCAAGATTTCTACCTGAGACAACAGTGGGAGGGAGCTATCTCAAACCCAGACCCTGAGGAAAGTGGACAGAGGTGGTGTAGCCATATTGCCCTACATGGAATCTCTGAACAATACTGAAATCCATGCAGCCCTTTTCTGGCATAAATCTCTGTGCAAGCTTTCAAACTCACCAGAGCTCTTCATCAAGCCTGATGTTGTCCTGAGAAAAGTAGACACTGTTGGCACATATTCCTTCTCTACATGATTTCATTTAATTTCCCACTCTCAGGTCTCCAAATGACTCCAGAAGCCAAAGGATTCTTCTCCACCACCATTACTTTCCTGGCAGGAGCGCATGTGGCCAAACCTGACCCCGTCGGTGACAGCATGATCCTCCACCTTGCGCCAGCCTACGAGGCAGCATGGCCAACCATCGGTGAACTGTGGCTGCTAGGGATGCAGGCCTTTGCCAGCTGCATGCCACTTTTCCTGTGGCTGCCAGAGGTTGTCCTCCACTCTGTTTGGCTCCAGGACCTTTTGGAATTGCTGAGCCGTGTGGCCCCAGCATCTGTGGACTTGGAGGTGGTCACCGCTTTCCAAGGCGTCTTAGTGGAGCTGGCCAGAACCAGCCCGCCATGCAGAGAGGTGATTCAGCAGCACCGAGGTGCTGAACTGGCTAATCTGTATGGTATGGCAGCTTTAGAGCAAGGTCTTAGTCAACAGTGAGCATAACCAGGATGATCTTTTTAAAGAAATATTCTTCCTGCCTCTGATTGGTATGGGCATGAGATATGAACTGTCTTGCTGCAGCTATTCTGTATTATAATACTGCACAAAATACCCAATAAAGCCTATTCTCTCCATCTCATCAAAAGAAACACACAGCAATAATCAAACCAGTGTAATATAGTGGTTAGAGTTCCAAGCTAGGATCTGTGAGACCCAAATTCGAATCCCCACTCTGCCATGCATATTCTCTGGGCACCTTTGGGCCTGCCAGTCACACACTTTCAGCCTAACCTACCTCACAGGGTTGTTGTGAGGATGAAATGGAAGAGAGGGGGATGATGGAAGCTGCTTTGGGTTCCTGTTGGGGAGAAAGGCAGGGCATAAATGAAGTAAATAAACCAGCAGGCAGGTTGAAGAAACAGTTGTCCATGCGCGCATGCCAGTGCACGATTGGGTTGACTCCCATGCCCTGGGAAAGAGAGGGGCTTTAGCACATATGAATATCTCTGCTAGAGGAGTCAATGCCTGCTCAATTTTGATCGTATTCTGGTGGAGAGGCACAGTGCAGCTGTCCTGCAAGTGGATGGTTGTACTGATGGTGTCCTGATGCTTCCTTGTTTGGATTCTTGGGGTGGCATTGCTCCTGTTGGCAGAAGGCATCATTGCTAGATGTCAGGCCATCTAATGCCATTGTCTCACAGGGACCACTGAGACAGCTACATTCTCTTGGGTTAGGCAACAAGGGCGAAAATTAATTTGCTGTAAAAAGAATAGACCCCTTTTAACTCATGCTGCCCTTCCAGATCTCTCTTTTCCTAGGTGTGAGGGGATTTAAGCCCCTCTGGACAGTAAACATCACTTGACCTCTGTCGTTCAGCAGTTGATGGCCAGTTAATATAATTTTCCCAAGTGTAGAACTTGTTCACCCTTTAAAAACTTGGTCTTGTCTCATTCTTCTGGTGTCTGCTGTTTGATAAATTAATCTCCTTGTTTGTAATGGTAAAGGCTTAAACTTAACAGCCCAAGTAAGTAATTTATGTGACCAGTATAAAGAAAAAAGTGGTGTGGTTATACCTTCTGAAGGTGAGTTCTGCGAATAAACAGCCTGTCATAATATATGAATTGAACTTCAGTTGTTCCTCTCTTGACACGAGAGTAGGTTCAAATGCTTATGGGCAGGGGGAACCAGAACCGCAAAAAGAACCAGTTAGAGTTTTTCCAAGTGGTGGTTCCTTTGTGCCTGGAGTCTTCTGCAATACCCCACACACACACACACACCTTGGCCTGCACCTCTGTTTCAAGGAGATCTTGCAGTGACTTCCTAAGACGTGTTAAACCTCTTTTAAACTTGTAGTGGAGTTAGAAGGGGTGTCACTTTGGCTTTCCATCAGGTACCGGGGGGGGGGGTCCATTGCAAAGATGTCATTTTATCATTAACCTGTCCTGTGTGAATCATGGGAATTGCCTCACCGAGCACCGCTATGGCTCCTGAGTACTGTGGCTATGGGAATGTCAAGGTTACCTATTGGTAAGTGCCAGTGCTCTCCCCTGCCAGCACTGTTTTCATCTCTTTTTTTAAAAAGGATTTCTCTTCCATGTGTCTGGCTCCAGCAGGTACATCATCCTGTCTTTTAAAAGACCTCCCAGTGCATCGCTCTGTCACTGGACAAGCCTTTTATTCCACAGGCCTGTATCTTCTCCCTCTCTAGTATCAGAGCATGTGAACATGATTCACTGTGTAGAGAGTAAAGGGAAATAGCAGCCAGGCAGTTGGTTGTTTTTTGCAGGGCAAATGCTTTTGCAAGAGTTTTTCCATTGGTGGGGCCAGAACTTGAATTCAGGGCCATCTGCAGGTGTGACAGGTACTTGACAGGCCTTTCCACAGTCAGAATCCACGCAGTCTTTGGTGGATGGGTGGCCTATCTGTAAAGACATTTTGTACCTCCCACTGTCTGCCTTGCCTTCTGCCATTTTAATTTATTCTCCTGCTACACTATCTGTTGCACACATTGTCAGAATCCTGGTTAAATCAGATCTTCTTCGTGGTCTCTGTGCAAACCACACACCATGGGTTTCACGCCTACGCTGAGCCCTGGCCGGGAAGCCTAAAAAAGCTTAACATACAACCTACCCCATGCGGAGTCCGCCCCAGTCTCGCGCAGCCCTCCCTCACTGCGCATGCTCGGTGACATATCATACACCCCCACATTCACAGGACTCTCCCCTTCGAGGGGACATATGCTGTATCCTGGTCCAAAGCACGGTTCTGGTGCCAGCTGCTCCAAAGTGCAGTGCCCCTAGGACAATCACACAAGCAGACACTGGAGCCAGGCTGCACCCCAAAATAATCTTTGGACCACCCCAAATGACACATCCCCATGCTCTGGGGACTGGGCCTTGCAAGGTGACATACAGTGACAGCCGGTCCAAACACCGGTTCTGACGCCACATATGATATGTGGTGGTCCAGTTCTTATTTTGGGGGTTGGAGCTTTCCAATTCTCTCCTTAGTGTTTCTGAATGACTACTTGAATAAGTAACGAATAAGGAAGTGCGAATAAGGAACCAACTTCAGCCTCCTGCTGTGGTGCAGGAGGTCGAGGAAGGAAACCGCCCTAACAATTTGTCAGAATCCTGGTTAAATCCGTTCTCAACACCACTCACTTCGAAGAAAGTTTGGTCAACTGAGACTTTGAAGAATACCATATTGAACACGAGCTTTGTCAGGACTGGAGATGAAAGCGCGGAGATTGCAGATATATTGTGTTCAAGCAAAGGCACTAAAGATCAGGACCCAATCACCCCACGGCGTTTGTCCACCAGAAGTAACGGTCAACTACACCACCACCCCACTAAGCATGTACCCCTCTACAGAAATAAAGCAAAACAACAGGTCTCTGCGACACAGTGTCTGATGCATCAAAGTATTTAGGAAAGCAGAAGCATTTGCTATTCATACCCCTCTCCCCCTCCTCCTCCCTCTATGGCAGGAGAACCATAAAATGCATACTGAGCCTGACACACATTCATTTTGAGCTGCCTTCCCTGGCTCCAAAAGTATTGCTTTCATTATGCACTTAAAAGCAAGCGGGATTTGGAGCTCACATGCTGCTTTTTGCATGCTGGCCATTGTTTGTTGGGTCCAGCAGCCAAGGTTGCAGCTGCTGCCTGCTCCTACTCGGAACCTGCTGTCTTCTCCTCAGAAGCTGGAGGCTTCCACCTTTGACTTTGCACCAAACAAAACCATTACATTGGCTCAAACTGATGAGCTTTTCCTAAATGTGATTTTAAAAATCCCTCCTTGCCACCACTATCTTTACTGGAAAATACAGAACACAAGATGAGGCATTCTGAAAGAAGTGCAAGGAAGCCCTACATCGTCGCTTGGGCAATGTGCTACCTTTCGGTGCACATGCATTGCGGTTTCCAAAGTGGTAGTGTGCAAAATTAGAATGTGCATGAGTATAATCTCCCCCCCCCCCCCACACACACACACAGCCGTTGTGGTGCTATTGAGTTGAACTTGGGGCTAGGGAGGCCCAGGGCTCAAAGCCTCAGCCAGAAAACACACTGGGGAATTCTGAGCCTGTCACTCTCACCCCAGCCTATCTTACCAAAAAAGCCAGGTATGCTACCCTGAGCTCACTGAAGGAAAGGTGTGATAAAAATGTGATAGGTGGGAAAATACAAGCCTCTTTAGGACTCTCGTTAACAAAAAAAATGCTTCCTTTTTCTCTCTCTGGGCATTTGCAAAATCCCATTAGGGTTCAACCACAAGGTGTTCGCTTCTCTCTGGGGGAATGGGGGAAAGGGCTCTTTCATGGATGAAGGAGTATTAGGAAAATTATTGTATCCTTACTTGCCATTCTTCTTACCATCACTGTGATATGCAGCTGGATGATAGCTATGTGCCTGGAAAATCTGAAGTTAATAAAAATATTAACGTGGTACTTTGGGGGGGGGGCAGGGGAAGGGAAAGAAATTATTCTTGGGGTGCATTTTTCGGAGTTTGCCACTAGGGGTCACTCTTAGATTAATTAAAGACTTCCATGGAGGAGGAAAAATAGCTCCCTTTCTCATTTGAAGACCCTCTCTCTATGGACTTCTTCATATATAATTTTTCTAAAGAAACATATACAGGGATGGGGCTCTGTACACTTACAAGCATTGATGGTCTGCTGTAGATACAATATGTTTAAAAGACACTGCTAATTCTAATTGAGGAAGGAAGTGAGGGGAGAGGCGTAGAAGGTCCTCCAGTTCAACCCCAGGCACCCACAGTTAAAGTCTGTCACAGAGTCCATGTGGTGTAGTGGTTGGAGTGTTGCACAGATAGACTTGGGAGACCTGGGTTTAAATCCCCATTCTGCTATGAAGCTCAGCTGATGAGCTGGTCGCACACAGGATAACCTACCTCACAAGATTGTTGTGAGGATAAAATAAAGGCGAACCAAGTTCATTGGGTGGGATAACAATATACTAGATAGTTATCAAACATTAGCTGGGGGGGAAACCCTCCTCATGAGGCCTTGGAGGCAGTGCTGCTAGGCAGAGTGGATAAGCCACCATGAGTCTCAGCAACAAAGATGGACCACATACTCAATAAATAAAATAATCATAATAAGAGCAGGCAGTTACTGAGCAGGACAGACCATTAGACTGAGTTTAGACCACACAGCTTGAGATATTTAAACATCTGACATACATTCTGTTATCTATATGACCCATGATGGTGTACAAGTATTTCTCCCCTACGCCTGTACAAAAACCAAAAAAAAAGTTTGTGTGTGAACCAGCCATTCATTTGACTTATGAAGACCTGGCTCTTCTCCCAACTGCAGGGAGAGGGTAAGCAATTTACTCAGCCTAGGTGTATATGTTTTGCACATGGATAGATGTGGCCACTAGGTAGGTGTACAGCAAACCAATTTCACAAGCTGGCTGTTGGTATGCTAGCCAAAGTCAGCACAGATCGACTCGGCTCCCATTTTAAGCATTATGTTGGTTGTGTGAACAGATGTCCTGGGAGTTCTGCTTCTCTATTAATGGACTCCTCAGACAGCCCATAGTCCCCACTTTGAGAAACCTGGCATGCCCTCTTCGCCTTCCTCGTGGCAAGTTGGTAATCCATCCTGGACTGGACTACTTCAGACTGCTCTTGGGGGAGGAAGTTGGCTCAGTTCCGCAGGGCCTTTGGCTGAGGCAGTGGATGTCCAATTCATCTCAGCCTCCCCTGCTTACACTGCCCACTTAGATCACAATGCTATAGTGCCCACCTTGCCCAGCTAAGAGACCAACAAGCATCACCACATTGCTGAGCAAGACCACTTTAGTTAGTCTCCTTCAAGAGGCACCTGAACTCCCAGAATTAGGCCACCATCTTTAGGTTTTATTAGAATTTTCTATTATTTATTAACTATATGCTTTAATGTTTTAATTATTTAATGTATTAGATATAACAGTTGTGACTTGCCCACTTGTGGGGGAGGGTGGGATAAAAATCAAATACATGAACACATTTTTGAATGCTTTTAAAACTTTTTTTAAAATTCCATGCAAGAAAAAAGCTGGTGCAGCAGGAAGGAAGCTGGGCGAGATGTTTTTCTCATGGTTGTGCTAATTTTCTACACGTGGGGAGATTTTTGTATGGGGGAGGGAGCATTCACGAAGGTAATTCCCAGCCTGTATTAGTCAAGGATAAGGCTCCATCCTAACTTAAGGGGGAAATTTTAGCTTTTTAAAATCCTCATCAATTAGGTCTGTTTTCAAAATCACTTCAGACTGTTTTCTAGGTTACTTAGTGTTTAAAACTCATGATCCTGTTGCACTTGCAATGGATAAAAGGGTGGTGCAATTGCATGTCTGAAAAGTGTCCGTGGTTATATGCCACAGCAAACTTGGGTTCAAGTCCCTGCTCTGCCAAGAAATTTGCTAGGTTACCTTGGGCCAGTCGTTCTCTCTCAGCCTAACCTACCCCACAGGACTGTTGTGAGGATTAAATGGAAGAGGAGAAACTCATATATGCTTCTCTGGGTTCCTTATAGGAAGGGCAGGATTAAAAACAATAAATACAGAACTGGAGAGTGGTAGCTATTTTGAGTGTATTATCTATTTATTTAAAATATGTATATCTCTCTGCTCTCCACCTGGCTTGCTGGAATCTGGAATCACAGACTGGACAAAAGAACAAGCCCAGGCAGATTTTTAAAACAATGCTTTGTATCTGTTCCTGATCACACTCCACTGCCCTGCTAAAGGAATATACTTAATAACTCTCTACTATCCACCCCCACCCCCATTTATCCCCGCAACTTACTGGTCCAAAGTCATCTCCATTTTATCCTCACAACAACCCTGTGATGTAAGTTAGGATGCAAAAGAGTGACTAACCCGAAGTCGCTGAGTAAATTTTGTGGCAGAGGGAGAATTTGACCTCACCTCAGGTCTCCCTAATCCTGGCCTGCAGCTCTAACCACTACACCACACTAGCTGCTTTTCTAGCAGGCGTTTTGTGCCACTTTCAGATATTGGCTGAGTAGACTTACTGGTTATAAACGCACTGCAATCGTCTTCTCATTTCCCTTCTCCCTTTCTTTCAATATAATATTATTGTTATGACTAATTCTCATTTACATATTGTTTTGTAAGAATTCCAAGTTTCCCCCCCCAAAAAATGTATTCTAGCTTCCTTCTTAATAAACCTTCCAGGATATGAGTAACTCAAGAGTATAAGCAAGTTTCCTTGCACTTGTGATTCGAGATGTGAAAAACATTGATGGTGTGCCAGAAAACGCACCCTCGAGCCTCAAGAGGAAGGAGGTCACAGCAAGGGGTCCATCCCATGCTTTGAGACCCCAGGGGATGGACCCAGGCGACCCGGGCTAGCTGGCTGAGGGGAGAGGCCTGCATTGCACAGAACTCCTGATTCACATGTGCAGAAAAACGAGAAGGTCAGATGCTTAGCATGCATCCTATCACGTCAGAGTTCAGACTGCAGGAGGAGGGTCTGAGAGCTTCCCTTTCTGAAATGTTCTCCTCTACGAAATGCTCCCTGCTGATAGAAAACCAGCAAAGCAACAAGAGAAACTTCCTCCTTGCTGTGCCGGTTTTCTGTTTGCAGGGATGTTTTCTTTATGCAAAGGAAAACTGAAATCCAGCGGGGGTGTGTGTGTGGAATGCCACAAAACATTCGGAGGTGCCAAGCTCAGCATCCTTCTCCATTGGAGGCAACTTTTTCTGCACGGGCACTCCTGAAGCACCTCTTGCTCCAATTAGATGGAAGAAGGCCAAGACTGGCAGTTTGCTTTGGAG